>NC_051311.1:10226935-10526935 GCF_015220235.1 Choloepus didactylus | reverse complement strand
TCATTGACCAACCCTCCATTAGAAATATAAAAAAAATGATACACAGACCACTGCTAAATATTAAGAGTAAATACTATGTAAAACTAAAATCAGAGCAGGAAAATTAATTTCACGAGTGAGCACTTCACCTTGGAATCAAAATCTAACTCTTCATCTGATGCAGGCCATGAATCATCACTGCCAGGTGAGTTGGAAAGCCTTTAGAACAAAAATATACAACAATATGAGTAAGTTCTTTTCTTTTTGAAAAACCTGGGAAAAGTTGGCTATCTAAATATTAAACAATGTTTCTTGATGTAATTAAAATCTGGCCTATTAAAAAGCATTAAGTTATTTAATTCTCATTCCACTTCTCCCAAACTATGAAATACTCCAGGAAGACTCACTCTTAGTCCCATGACAAGTGCCAGCCAGGATACTGGCAAAGCCTGAGAATACTTTTCATCACCAAAGTCATGCGGGTTGAAGTGAAACTCACAACAGATGTAACTTTTCTTACCTGAAGTGGAACTAACCTGATAACCTCAAACAAGGTAGAAGGTTACATGGCCCCTTCTCCATAGTTAAAGAGCAATCTCTGTCAAAAATGTAGTCATGGTTCTTTAGCAGCATCTCAAGAGAGGGAAAGCACTGCTCCCCTACCCTCCCTTTATTCTAAGACAGCACAAGGAGTCCCTGAAATGTTTGAAAACAAAATGTACACAAGCCAAAGGACAAATTTATATGTTGTTAGTGGGACTGTTATTTCCAGAGAGAGTAAGACATTAAATATTACAAAATCCATTTTTTTTCCTATACAGGTGCTGCCTTATTCAGGCCCACATAAACTAGCAAGACCATAAAAACCTGACCAGGCACTCAGATGCCCCAGGAGAGAGACTGCTGCAAAACAGGCTCCTGGTCATTGTACCTCTCTCTCCCTAGGTGCCATCCAGGGATCTTCCTTCCTATGGACCCTCATTCCTTGATCCCTCCTTCTGCAGGGCTCAGGGGCAGCCCCAATATTTAAATCTTCACTCTATGAAGACAGATTTCTGGAACAAGGATGGGCTCAAATGGCCAAGGGTAGATGCTCTCTATGTCCCTGCTGTTGGGAAACACAGTAAATGGAGTCTCCGTAACCAACCCCCAACACAGGCATATTACCAACTAGGAATTGAAGGAAACTTCCTCAATAGGATAAAGGGCATATATGAGAAAACCACAGCTAGCACAGTTACTCAATGATGAGAGACAGAAAGCTTTTCCCCTAAGATCGGGAATGAGACAAGGATGGCCACTGTCACAGCTATTATTCAATGTTTGTTGTCCTAGAAGTTCTAGCCAGAGAAACCTGGCAAGACAAAGAAATAAAACACATCCAAATTGGAAAGGAAGGAGTAAAACTGTCATTATTGTTAAGTGATATGATTGTATACTTGGAAAATCCTGAGAAATTGAGGATGAAGGCACTTGAGCTTCAACAAATTCAGAAAATTTTCATGATAGAAGATTATTGCACACAAGTCAGTAATGTTCCTATATCCTAGAAATAACCTAGTGAAGAGACACTCAAGAAAAATTCAACTCATAATAGCAATTGAAAAAATCAAGTACCTAGGAATAAAGTTAACCAAGGTTGTAAAAGACCTCTACACAGAAAATTACATAACTTTACTAACAGAAATTCAAAAAGTACCTAAATAGGTAGAAAATTTCCATGTTCATTTGATGGGAAGACTAAATAAACATCATTAAGATGTCAATTCTACCCAAACTGATGTACAGATTCAAAGCAATTCCAACCAAAATTTCAAAAACCTATTTGCAGACTTGGAAAACCTAGTAATCAAATTTATTTGGAAGGGAAAGTGGCCTCAAATTGCTGAAAACATTCTAAAGAAGAAGAATGAAATAGGAGGATTTACACTTCCAGACTTCAAAGACTAGCATAAAGCCACAAGGGTCAAAACAGCATGGTATTGGCAGAAAGATCAACATATTATTCAATGGAATGACATCAAGAGTTCAGAAATAGACCCCCAGATCTATGGTTGCCTGATTTTTGGTTACAGCACCAAAATCCACTGAACTTATACAGAACAGTCTCTTCCACAAATCAGCTGGGAGAACTGGATAGCCATATCCAAAAGAATGAGAGGACCCATGCCTATACCCCATTCAAAAATTAACGCAAAGTGGAATAAAGATCTCAGTATAACAGACTGTACCGTAAAACTCTTCAGAGATAATCTAGGGAACCATCTTCAAGACATAGTATTGGGAGGGCACTTCTTACACCCTATACCCAAAGCATAAGCAACAAAAGAAAAAATAGATAAATGGGAACTCCTCAAAATCAAAAGCTTCTGCACCTCAAAGGAATTTGTCCAAACATTAAAGAGGCAGCCAGTGCAATGGGAGAAAATACTTGGAAACCATATATCTGATAAGAGACTGATATCCAGCCTATATAAAGAAATCCTACAACTCAATGACAACAGTATAAACAGCCCAATTACAAAATGGGCAAAAGATATGAGAAGACATTTCTCTGAAGAGGAAATACAAGTAGCTAAAAAACATGAAAAAATGTTCATATTCACTAGCTTCTAGGGAAATGCAAATTAAAACTACAAGATAGGAGGCGGGGCAAGATGGCAGACTGGTGAGCTGTATGTTTTAGTTACTCCTCCAGGAAAGTAGGTAAAAAGCCAGGAACTGCGTGGACTGGACACCACAGAGCAATCTGTCTTTGGGCATACTTCATACAACACTCATGAAAACGTGGAACTGCTGAGATCAGCGAAATCTGTAAGTTTTTGCGGCCAGGGGACCCGCGCCCCTCCCTGCCAGGCTCAGTCCCGGGGGAGGAGGGGCTGTCAGCTCCAGGAAGGAGAAGGGAGAATTGCAGTGGCTGCTCTTATCGGAAACTCATTCTACTGATTCAAACTCCAACCATAGATAGACTGAGACCAGACACCAGAGACTCTGAGAGCAGCCAGCCCAGCAGAGAGGAGGCAGGCATAGAAAAAAAACAACACGAAAAACTCTAAAATAAAAGCAGAGGATTTTTGGAGTTCTGGTGAACACAGAAAGGGGAAGGGCGGAGATCAGGCCTTGAGGCGCACATGCAAATCCCGAAGCAAGGCTGATCTCTCTGCCCTGTGCACCTTTCCTTAATGGCCCTGGTTGCTTTGTCTATTAGCATTTCAATAACCCATTAGATCTCTGAGGAGGGCCTTTTTTTTTTTTTTTTTTTTTTTAAATCCTTTTTGCTTTTTCTAAAACAATTACTCTAAGAAGCTGAATACAGAAAGCTTCAAAGAATTGAAATTTGGGCACGTCAAGTCAAGAGCAGAACTAAGAGAGCTCTGAGACAAAAGGCAATAATCCAGTGGCTGAGAAAATTCACTAAACAACACAACTTCCCAAGAAAACGGGAGTGTCCACTCACAGCCACCATCCTGGTGGACAGGAAACACTCCTGCCCATCGCCAGCCCCATAGCCCAGAGCTGCCCCAGACAACCCAGTGTGACGGAAGTGCTTCAAATAACAGGCACACACCACAAAACTGGGCGTGGACATTAGCCTTCCCTGCAACCTCAGCTGAATGTCCCAGAGCTGGGAAGGGGGAGCAGTGTGAATTAACAGAGCCCCATTCAGCCATCATTTGAGCAGACTGGGAGCCTCCCAACACAGCCCAACAGCCCAGAACTGCCCTGGGGGGACGGCACTCACCTGTGACATAGCACAGTCATCCCTCAACAGAGGACCCGGGGTGCACAGCCTGGAAGAGGGGCCCACTTGCAAGTCTCAGGAGCCATACGCCAATACCAAAGACTTGTGGGTCAGTGGCAGAGACAAACTGTGGCAGGACTGAACTGAAGGATTAGACTATTGCAGTAGCTTTAAAACTCTAGGATCATCAGGGAGATTTGATTGTTAGGGCCACCCCCCCTCCCCAACTGCCCAGAAACACGCCCCACATACAGGGCAGGCAACACCAACTACACACGCAAGCTTGGTACACCAATTGGGCCCCACAAGACTCACTCCCCCACTCACCAAAAAGGCTAAGCAGGGGAGATCTGGCTTGTGGAGAACAGGTGGCTCGTGGACGCCACTTGCTGGTTAGTTAGAGAAAGTGTACTCCACGAAGCTGTAGATCTGATAAATTAGAGATAAGGACTTCAATTGGTCTACAAACCCTAAAAGAACCCTATCAAGTTCAGCAAATGCCACGAGGCCAAAAACAACAGAAAATTATAAAGCATATGAAAAAACCAGACGATATGGATAACCCAAGCCCAAGCACCCAAATCAAAAGACCAGAAGAGACACACCTAGAGCAGCTACTCAAAGAACTAAAGATGAACAATGAGACCCTAGTACGGGATATGAAGGAAATCAAGAAGACCCTAGAAGAGCATAAAGAAGACATTGCAAGACTAAATAAAAAAATGGATGATCTTATGGAAATTAAAGAAACTGTTGACCAAATTAAAAAGATTCTGGACACTCCTAGTACAAGACTAGAGGAAGTTGAACAACGAATCAGTGACCTGGAAGATGACAGAATGGAAAATGAAAGCATAAAAGAAAGAATGGGGAAAAAAATTGAAAAAATCAAAATGGACCTCAGGGATATGATAGATAATATGAAACGTCCGAATATAAGACTCATCGGTGTCCCAGAAGGGGAAGAAAAGGGTAAAGGTCTAGGAAGAGTATTCAAAGAAATTGTTGGGGAAAACTTCCCAAATCTGCCAAACAACATAAATACACAAATCATAAATGCTCAGCGAACTCCAAATAGAATAAATCCAAAAAAACCCACTCCGAGACATATACTGATCACACTGTCAAACATAGAAGAGAAGGAGCAAGTTCTGAAAGCAGCAAGAGAAAAGCAATTCACCACATACAAAGGAAACAGCATAATACTAAGTAGTGACTACTCAGCAGCCACCATGGAGGCCAGAAGGCAGTGGCACGATATATTTAAAATTCTGAGTGAGAGGAATTTCGAGCCAAGAATACTTTATCCAGCAAAGCTCTCCTTCAAATTTGAGGGAGAGCTTAAATTTTTCACAGACAAACAAATGCTGAGAGAATTTGCTAACAAGAGACCTGCCCTACTGGAGATACTAAAGGGAGCCCTACAGACAGAGAAACAAAGACAGGACAGAGAGACTTGGAGAAAGGTTCAGTACTAAAGAGATTCGGTATGGGTACAATAAAGGATATTAATAGAGAGAGGGAAAAATATGGCAAACATAATCCAAAGAATAAGATGGCCGATTCAAGAAATGCCTTCACGGTTTTAACGTTGAATGTAAATGGATTAAACTCCCCAATTAAAAGATATAGATTCGCAGAATGGATCAAAAAAAATGAACCATCAATATGTTGCATACAAGAGACTCATCTTAGACACAGGGACACAAAGAAACTGAAAGTGAAAGGATGGAAAAAAATATTTCATGCAAGCTACAGCCAAAAGAAAGCAGGTGTAGCAATATTAATCTCAGATAAAATAGACTTCAAATGCAGGGATGTTTTGAGAGACAAAGAAGGCCACTACATACTAATAAAAGGGGCAATTCAGCAAGAAGAAATAACAATCGTAAATGTCTATGCACCCAATCAAGGTGCCACAAAATACATGAGAGAAACATTGGCAAAACTAAAGGAAGCAATTGATGTTTCCACAATAATTGTGGGAGACTTCAACACATCACTCTCTCCTATAGATAGATCAACCAGACAGAAGACCAATAAGGAAATTGAAAACCTAAACAATCTCATAAATGAATTAGATTTAACAGACATATACAGGACATTACATCCCAAATCACCAGGATACACATACTTTTCTAGTGCTCACGGAACTTTCTCCAGAATAGATCATATGCTGGGACATAAAACAAGCCTCAATAAATTTAAAAAGATTGAAATTATTCAAAGCACATTCTCTGACCACAATGGAATACAATTAGAAGTCAATAACCATCAGAGACTTAGAAAATTCACAAATACCTGGAGGTTAAACAGCACACTCCTAAACAATCAGTGGGTTAAAGAAGAAATAGCAAGAGAAATTGCTAAATATATAGAGACGAATGAAAATGAGAAGACAACATACCAAAACCTATGGGATGCAGCAAAAGCAGTGCTAAGGGGGAAATTTATAGCACTAAACGCATATATTAAAAAGGAAGAAAGAGCCAAAATCAAAGAACTAATGGATCAACTGAAGAAGCTAGAAAATGAACAGCAAACCAATCCTAAACCAAGTACAAGAAAAGAAATAACAAGGATTAAAGCAGAAATAAATGACATAGAGAACAAAAAAACAATAGAAAGGATAAATATCACCAAAAGTTGGTTCTTTGAGAAGATCAACAAGATTGACAAGCCACTAGCTAGACTGACAAAATCAAAAAGAGAGAAGACCCATATAAACAAAATAATGAATGAAAAAGGTGACATAACTGCAGATCCTGAAGAAATTAAAAAAATTATAAGAGGATATTATGAACAACTGTATGGCAACAAACTGGATAATGTAGAAGAAATGGACAATTTCCTGGAAACATATGAACAACCTAGACTGACCAGAGAAGAAATAGAAGACCTCAACCAACCCATCACAAGCAAAGAGATCCAATCAGTCATCAAAAATCTTCCCACAAATAAATGCCCAGGGCCAGATGGCTTCACAGGGGAATTCTACCAAACTTTCCAGAAAGAACTGACACCAATCTTACTCAAACTCTTTCAAAACATTGAAAAAAATGGAACACTACCTAACTCATTTTATGAAGCTAACATCAATCTAATACCAAAACCAGGCAAAGATGCTACAAAAAAGGAAAACTACCGGCCAATCTCCCTAATGAATATAGATGCAAAAATCCTCAACAAAATACTTGCAAATCGAATCCAAAGACACATTAAAAAAATCATACACCATGACCAAGTGGGGTTCATTCCAGGCATGCAAGGATGGTTCAACATAAGAAAAACAATCAATGTATTACAACACATTAACAAGTCAAAAGGGAAAAATCAATTGATCATCTCAATAGATGCTGAAAAAGCATTTGACAAAATCCAACATCCCTTTTTGATAAAAACACTTCAAAAGGTAGGAATTGAAGGAAACTTCCTCAACATGATAAAGAGCATATATGAAAAACCCACATCCAGCATAGTACTCAATGGTGAGAGACTGAAAGCCTTCCCTCTAAGATCAGGAACAAGACAAGGATGCCCGCTGTCACCACTGTTATTCAACATTGTGCTGGAAGTGCTAGCCAGGGCAATCCGGCAAGACAAAGAAATAAAAGGCATCCAAATTGGAAAAGAAGAAGTAAAACTGTCATTGTTTGCAGATGATATGATCTTATATCTAGAAAACCCTGAGAAATCAACAATACACCTACTAGAGCTAATAAACAAATTTAGCAAAGTAGCGGGATACAAGATTAATGCACATAAGTCAGTAATGTTTCTATATGCTAGAAATGAACAAACTGAAGAGACACTCAAGAAAAAGATACCATTTTCAATAGCAACTAAAAAAATCAAGTACCTAGGAATAAACTTAACCAAAGATGTAAAAGACCTATACAAAGAAAACTACATAACTCTACTAAAAGAAATAGAAGGGGACCTTAAAAGATGGAAAAATATTCCATGTTCATGGATAGGAAGGCTAAATGTCATTAAGATGTCAATTCTACCCAAACTCATCTACAGATTCAATGCAATCCCAATCAAAATTCCAACAACCTACTTTGCAGACTTGGAAAAGCTAGTTATCAAATTTATTTGGAAAGGGAAGATGCCTCGAATTGCTAAAGACACTCTAAAAAAGAAAAACGAAGTGGGAGGACTTACACTCCCTGACTTTGAAGCTTATTATAAAGCCACAGTTGCCAAAACAGCATGGTACTGGCACAAAGATAGACATATAGATCAATGGAATCGAATTGAGAATTCAGAGATAGACCCTCAGATCTATGGCCGACTGATCTTTGATAAGGCCCCCAAAGTCACCGAACTGAGCCATAATGGTCTTTTCAACAAATGGGGCTGGGAGAGTTGGATATCCATATCCAAAAGAATGAAAGAGGACCCCTACCTCACCCCCTACACAAAAATTAACTCAAAATGGACCAAAGATCTCAATATAAAAGAAAGTACCATAAAACTCCTAGAAGATAATGTAGGAAAACATCTTCAAGACCTTGTATTAGGAGGCCACTTCCTAGACTTTACACCCAAAGCACAAGCAACAAAAGAGAAAATAGATAAATGGGAACTCCTCAAGCTTAGAAGTTTCTGCACCTCAAAGGAATTTCTCAAAAAGGTAAAGAGGCAGCCAACTCAATGGGAAAAAATTTTTGGAAACCATGTATCTGACAAAAGACTGATATCTTGCATATACAAAGAAATCCTACAACTCAATGACAATAGTACAGACAGCCCAATTATAAAATGGGCAAAAGATATGAAAAGACAGTTCTCTGAAGAGGAAATACAAATGGCCAAGAAACACATGAAAAAATGTTCAGCTTCACTAGCTATTAGAGAGATGCAAATTAAGACCACAATGAGATACCATCTAACACCGGTTAGAATGGCTGCCATTAAACAAACAGGAAACTACAAATGCTGGAGGGGATGTGGAGAAATTGGAACTCTTATTCATTGTTGGTGGGACTGTATAATGGTTCAGCCACTCTGGAAGTCAGTCTGGCAGTTCCTTAGAAAACTAGATATAGAGCTACCATTCGATCCAGCGATTGCACTTCTCGGTATATACCCGGAAGATCGGAAAGCAGTGACACGAACAGATATCTGCACGCCAATGTTCATAGCAGCATTATTCACAATTGCCAAGAGATGGAAACAACCCAAATGTCCTTCAACAGATGAGTGGATAAATAAAATGTGGTATATACACACGATGGAATACTACGCGGCAGTAAGAAGGAACGATCTGGTAAAACATATGACAACATGGATGAACCTTGAAGACATAATGCTGAGCGAAATAAGCCAGGCACAAAAAGAGAAATATTATATGCTACCACTAATGTGAACTTTGAAAAATGTAAAACAAATGGTTTATAATGTAGAATGTAGGGGAACTAGCAGTAGAGAGCAATTAAGGAAGGGGGATCAATAATCCAAGAAGAACAGATAAGCTATTTAACGTTCTGGGGATGCCCAGAAATGACTATGGTCTGTTAATTTCTCATGGATGTAGCAGGAACAAGTTCACTGAAATGTTGCTATATTATGTAACTTTCTTGGGGTAAAGTAGGAACATGTTGGAAGTTAAGCAGTTATCTTAGGTTAGTTGTCTTTTTCTTACTCCCTTGCTATGGTCTCTTTGAAATGTTCTTTTATTGTATGTTTGTTTTCTTTTTAACTTTTTTTTTCATACAGTTGATTTGAAAAAAGAAGGGAAAGTTAAAAAAAAAAAAAAAAAAGAAAAAAGACAAACAAGGAAAAAAAAAAAAAAAAGATGTAGTGCCCCCTTGAGGAGCCTGTGGAGAATGCAGGGGTATTCGCCTACCCCACCTCCATGGTTGCTAACATGACCACAGACATAGGGGACTGGTGGTTTGATGGGTTGAGCCCTCTACCATAAGTTTTACCCTTGGGAAGACGGTTGCTGCAAAGGAGAGGCTAGGCCTCCCTGTATTTGTGCCTAAGAGTCTCCTCCTGAATGCCTCTTTGTTGCTCAGATGTGGCCCTCTCTCTCTGGCTAAGCCAACTTGAAAGGTGAAATCACTGCCCTCCCCTCTACGTGGGATCAGACACCCAGGGAAGTGAATCTCCCTGGCAACGTGGAATATGACTCCCGGGGAGGAATGTAGACCCGGCATCGTGGGATGGAGAACATCTTCTTGACCAAAAGGGGGATGTGAAAGGAAATGAAATAAGCTTCAGTGGCAGAGAGATTCCAAAACGAGCCGAGAGATCACTCTGGTGGGCACTCTTACGCACACTTTAGACAACCTTTTTTAGGTTCTAAAGAATTGGGGTAGCTGGTGGTGGATACCTGAAACTATTAAACTACAACCCAGAACCCATGAATCTCGAAGACAGTTGTATAAAAATGTAGCTTATGAGGGGTGACAGTGGGATTGGGAATGCCATAAGGACCAAACTCCACTTTGTCTAGTTTATGGATGGATGTGTAGAAAAGTAGGGGAAGCAAACAAACAGACAAAGGTACCTAGTGTTCTTTTTTACTTCAATTGCTCTTTTTCACTCTAATTATTATTCTTGTTATTTTTGTGTGTGTGCTAATGAAGGTGTCAGGGATTGATTTAGGTGATGAATGTACAACTATGTAATGGTACTGTAAACAATCGAAAGTACAATTTGTTTTGTATGACTGCATGGTATGTGAATATATCTCAATAAAATGATGATTAAAAAAAAAAAAAAAAAAAAAAAAACTACAAGATACCATTTCACACCAATAAGAATGGCTGCCGTTAAATAACCAGGAAACTAAAAATGCTGGAGAGGATGTGAAGAAATTATAATTCTTATTCATTGCTGGTGGGAATGTATAATGGTACAGCCGATGTGGAAGACAGTTTGGCATTTCCTCAGAAAACTAGATATCAAGTTACCCTATGATTCGGCAATTTCACTTCTCCGTGTATACCCAGAAGATCTGAAAGCAGTGACACGAAAAGACATCTGCACACCTATGTTCATAGCGGCACTGTTCACAATTACCCAAGGTGGAAACAACCCAACTGTCCTTCAAGAGATGAGTGGATAAACAAAATGTGGTATATACATATGATGGAATACTATACAGCAGTAAGAAGGAACAAGGTCCTGAAACATATGAAAACATGGATGAACCTTGAAGACATAATGCTGAGTAAAATAAGTCAGACAGAAAAGGAGAGATACTGTCTGTTACCACTACTATGAACTCCCTGAACAATATAAAATCAGTGCCTTATAATGTAGAATATAGGGCACCTAGAGATAGAAGCTAATGAAGGGGGAATGATAACCTAGTATGTACAGACATTCTTAATGACAGTGAACTTAAATGTATGGGAATGGACAGGGGTGATGACTCTTCATTATTGAGACTGTAAGTATTCATTGCCACATTGAAGGCAAACATGATTGAAAGGGTTTGTTTAAAGATATGTATCCTACAAGTGCTTGCATGATCTACTTCTAAGGCATGACACTGGTACAAAGAGTTAACAACAGAACGGGATATGGGAAAAACTACGTATTGCATATTACAGACTACATATGAATATTATAGACTGCATTTAATAGGAATACCTTACCAGTACCACACTGATACCAGGGTTAAATAACTAGGGCTGGTGAGCGCTTTGGGATAATTTGGGTTATGATAATTGTTTAAAATTTGACAGTTATGAGTGTACAACTAAGTAAAGATAATGTGAGGCACAGATTGCTTATCTTGGACAGAATATATGTTACATGAAATTAGGAACCCCATGCTTAATAAGTCAAGCTCTTGATCTTGAGGCTTACTCAGTGAAACTAATGGTTGTAAAGAGGTAGCTAAACCCACCTGTAATAACACCTAGGAGTCATGTCCAGAGAACCTCTTTGCTGTTCAGATGTGGCCTTTCTCTCTCTAAGCCCAAGTCTGCAAATAAATTCATTAACCTACCCCCTTTGTAGAACATGACTCCTGCGGGAGTGAATCTCTCTGGCAAAATGGGACATGAGTCCTAGGAATGAGCCAGGCCCTGGCATCGAGTACTTGAGAATGCTTTTTTGAACAAAAAGGGGTAAAACAGGAAAAAAATAAGGTTTCAGTGGCTAAGAGATTTCAAATAGAGTCAAGAGGCTATCCTGGAGGTCAATCTTATGCAAGTTTCAGGTAGATATTTCAAATGCCAACCGTATGCCAAGCCCTAACCAATAGTAGTCTCCAAAATACTAATGAATACCTAGGTCTCTATCTGAGACCCTATAAAAAGTTTCACTAAGTTTACTTTTCAGAAACTTAAATAATCCCCAGAGTATTCTTATGGCAGATAAGTCCAAAAACCGAGAGGCAATAGCCTCTCCAAGAACATCAACCAGATGCATGCCCCTTCCCCATAATGTCTACACTGCTTTTAATATAAGCAAGTTAGGCTGGTGACTGCCCAGATATCACTGAAGATTGAGACAGTGATCAAACAAGAAAGAGGGGGTAGCAATTGACAAGACAGGATTTAACAAAGGATTACAAACACTGAATATTTATAGTTTTCTTGTTTGTTTGTTTCTAGGGTACTAGAATAGCTAGAAGGAAATAAATGACATGGTGGAACTGTAGCATATAAGATGCTTTGAACATTGCTCTATAGCAGTTTGTTAAATTATAATTTGAAAGTCATCACATTTCTGTATATATATTGTTTTTCACAATAAGAAAATAACTGAAATTGTGGAATAGTAATAAATAACATTCTTTGAAATTTGCTCTATACCTAATTGCTAAATTGTATTTTGAAAGTCATCACCTTTCTGTATATGTGATAAAAAATGTTTAAAAAATTCAGTATTGCATCATAAAGTAAAATAAAACTAGATTCACACTTTACAAAATCATTAACATGAGATCATATGACAAAAAATCAGATTAAAAATCACAAGCATCAACCAATATCATAAAAGAATATGAATCCTGCTACATCCTGGTTTTCATGTTGCACTATCAGAAAAAAACTATTTGCTCCTATCTGATGATTTGTGTGTATATTTTTTACCATATAAAAATAATCATAAGTTAATCCTTTTCCTATTAATTAGTCTCTCTGACACAAGTGGTTGTTACCACTCTAGAACACCACTGAGGTTTAAAAAAAGAAAGAACTACTGTACCTTTTTGCCTTATCCACTGCATGTATATTTGCTTCTTTCTTTGTTAAAAATTCTACCATTTGCTCTTTCTTTTCTCTTATGGCAAGTAGGAGTGGTATGAGGTCATCCTGAAAATTAGTGAAAACAGTTTATAATTTACAAAATTCACTATTTGTCAAGTGAACTTAAAACCTTAAAAAGATCACTTCCCTTCCTATTAAAAGTTCCTTGTAATTGTGGTATTTGAACAAACTGTACAAGTTAATTTTTTAGGAAATATAGATCTTACAACTTCTAAACATCTCTTCCCTTGGTCTCAAATGGAATTTGAGGTTTAAAATGAAGTCAGTATTGTCATGTACCCTCTGGCCTGATCTGCTGCAGTCCTAACCACATCTGCTTCATTCATATCTCTAGTTGAAGTCTGGACTCTTTTTCAGCTTTTTTAACAGTTGCTATATATTCTAATAGTGACATTCGTATCTGCCAAATTCTACCTCTGAGTTCCAGGTGTCACATGGACCTGGTAGGTTTGCATAGGTTTGCATGAAATACAACACATCCCAAAGTAATTTGGACAGAGAATAAAAATATATATGCAGGTTCCCCTGAGGAGCTGGGAGAAAATGCAGAGGTGTTGGGCTTCCTACCCTGGATTATTGCTGATGTTCTCACAGACATTGAGGACTGGCCATTGGATGTGCCGAGCCCTCTATCACCAGACTTGCCCTTATGAAGCTTCTTACTGCATAGGAGATACTAAACCTGCTTCTAATGGTGCCTGAGTCTCCCCAAGCACCTCTTTGTTGCTTAGAAGTGGCCTCTCTCTCTAGCTAAATAAAATCAGTGGGTGAACTCACTGCCCTCCCCTCTACACTGACTCCCAGCTGTGTAAATCTCCCTGGCAACATGGGATATGAATCCAGGGCATGTACTTGGACCTGACATCATGGGATTGAGAACATCTTCTTGACCAAAAAGGGGATGAAAAATGAAACAAACAAAGTTTCAGTGGCTCAGAGATTCCAAATGGAGTCGAGAGGTCACTGGTGGGCATTCTTATGCAGTATATAGATAAAACTTTTCAGGTTTTAATGCATTGGAATAGCTAGAAATAAATACCTGAAACTATCAAACTGCAACCCAGTTGCCTTGACTCTTGGAAGACGAGTGTACAGCAATGCAGCTTACAAGGGGTGACAGTGTGATTATGAAAGCCTTGTGGATTGCACTCCCTTTATCCAGTGTATGGATGGATAAGTAGTAAAATGGGGCAAAAAAACAAATGAAAAATAGGCTGGGAAGGGGGATGATTTGGGTTTTCTTTCTTACTTTTATTTTTTATTCTATTTTCACTTTTTGTGGTACAAGGAAAATGTTCAAAAAATAGACTGGGGTGATGAATGCACAACTGTATGATGATACTGTGAACAACTGATTGTACACTTTGGATGACTGTATGGTATGTCAACATATCTTAATAAAATAGAATTTTTTTAAAAAGGCTTTTAGACATAGTCACATAATTAGGAGTGAATCTAAGAACTCAAGAAAGATTGGCATATTACCCCATTGACAGAGCTGTATTGAAAAATCCATGCACTGCTCTAAGAAATGAGAAAACACAACTGGTGGATTCTAGCATGGCACCCAATTTCCATTTTTCTGATCCCTCTGCTCTCGTCTCAAGTGTAAACAGGCTTTCTTTCCCTGAAATAGGAAAAGGATTAAGTAGACAGGACATTTTCTGAGTTCTGGGTGGCACATGTTTATAAGCTTTCCTTTTGTACCATGTATGGATTCATTACGGACTAAGGTCAAGCCAGAGCAAAGCAATTTGGCATGCTTGCATTTGCCTTTATGAGGAGAAGCAAGTGCATCTGCAGGGGCCACCCTGACCTGAGTGGCAAAGAAGCTTCCCGGAACCCCTGAACGGGAGGCTAATTGCTTTCCTTATAGGGATGCTAAAGCTAAGCCATCCTCCTTGCACAAGAGCAAATGAGCTTCATTCAAATCATCCTCAGGAAAATGGTGGCCAAGGGGACAAGAGTGATCATTATCATCCAAACTTAATTTCTGGCCAACTTTAACCATCAGCCAACTCTCTGGAAGTTAGTCAGGCAGTTGCTACATTGCCAAACAGTCCTCAGGATCAGGATTCAAATCCATCTCAGCCTGAGAACCACATTTGGCAGATATCCTTTCCAAATCTTTATAGCCATATCAACACAAGTGAACATAATGCAGCCCTTAATGAAAAATTTGAATGTTCACAATAACATGTTAAGTGGAAAAAAAAAAAGATCACTTCAGTTTCATCTCACACTCTCATGGCCAATTCCCATTATCATTTGGAGATTTGGCCAAAAAAGGAAAGAGTAAGAAATAGACTACATACTGCAAACTGGATTGGATTTTCCTGGGTAGTGGTGGAACAGAGCCTGGTAAACTCAAACTGCATCTTAATTTCATTGTGGATAAAACCTTTCCTCCCATGTTCCCACCAAGATATTATAGATTGAGAGCAGAGTTTAGACTCTTATCTAAGTGGCTATTTCTGCCAGAACAGGACGCCAGTTAATTATTTGTTTTTTTTTTAATCATTGCCCATTTCACTCAATTCAATTTCCTCATAGACCTGCTAAAATTGACCGCCAGACAAGTTTACAACCCACCCTTTCCCAAACTAAGAATTATCATCCACAGAATTGAAGAGCAGCTTGCCTAAACAAATAAACTGAAAAAAAATCTCTTGAAATTTTCCTTCAATTACTAAATTTCCAAATTGATCTGAATATTTCTGCTTGTTCTCTCCTTTTTCTTTTCTTTTTTTTTCTCTTTTAAGCCTTGGTCACTGAGAGATAAATCACTTTTTCTATAAACATTGATTATAAAGCAGGGACTCTCAACAGCAGCAAGAATTCTATTTATTGTAAAATGCTTTTGCCTAGTTTATTTTAATAAAACCTGTTTCCAAACAAAATATGTAAAATAGACCCTACTTATGTCAATATTAAAACAAATTTATTTCAAATATTTTGTAAATGAAGCTGGAAAATCTATACCTTGTTTCTTGCCTCAACGTTTGCCTTGTGGGAGCACAGTCTGGCTGCTATCAGTATGTGCTGATCACAGACAGCATAGTGGAGAGCAGTGTTGCCACTGGCGTCTGTGATGTCTGGGTCAGCGCCATGGTGTAATAGGATGGTTGCACATTCCTCTTCCTGGCATTGGATGGCCTGTCAGGATTAGAAGGAGAAATAGACCTCAAATTCTAGGAATTAAGAGTAAACAGTCCAAATATTTCACCAATTAGTTATATGAATTTGTTTTTATCCTAAGTATTTAAGTCAAATCCATCTCATGCTGAAACAGTTGGCCAATACATACCTTCATCAGAGGTGTTCTATATTCGCCATCATAGATGTTCAGGTGGCACTTTCGCTCTGCCAGGAGAGTTGCCACTTCAGCATGGCCATTGGCACAGGCCATATGCAGTGCGGTCCTACAAAAGGGAGAGGACTTTTTAGGAACTTATAGTCACTATCTCAAGACGTACAATTATTAGTGTAATTGTAAACATTAAAGAGCATGTTACTCCTAGGCCTTCAAACAAAGACTTATTTTCTTTCAAGTTTAATATTTATTAGCACATATTACTTACTACATCAATGAAAGAGCATGGCCTTTAGATTCAGCCCAACTTGGATTTGAATTCCCTTTTAACTCTGTGACTTGTAGCTATCAGCTTTTCTGTGCTTCCATTTCCTTATCAGTAAAATGGGGAGGAAAAACAGTAGCTATCCTCACAGGACACCACTGTGATGCTTAAATCAGAATCCATACAAAGTCCAAACAGGTCCTGGCAGAAAAAACAGCTCAATAAATGTTAGCTAAAATTATTATTACTACTAAAATGACAACATTTTAACTAAATGAAATGATACAATTATACTTATTTTGAAGATATGTCATAAGCATTAAGACATTTTAATATCTCTGATATTGGAATGCAACTTAAAATTGATGATGTCTTACAACCACAGTTAGCCACATTTTAAAAAATTTTATTGATACATAAAACAATGGGGCATCTTCAATGGGACATCACGCAATTCTCAGTGCTTTATGTGAAGAGAAATATGGTACATACAACAGGATTACTGAAGTTCTAGTCATTTGGTTGGCATTTACATGAAATTTAGTTCTTAAAAGAAGAAATAAAAGGCATCCAAATTGGAAAGGAAGAAGTAAAACTTTCCCTATTTGCAGATAACATAATCCTATATTTAGGAAGTCCCCCCAAAATGCACAACAAAGCTACTACAGCTAATAAACAAGAAAACTAGTAAGATACAAGATCAACACACAAAAATCTGTACTGTTTCTATACACTAGTAATGAGTACTCTGAGGAGGAAATGCCATTTATTAAAAAAAATAGCATTTAAAACAGTAACTAAAAGAATCATATATCTAATAATAAATTCAACCAAGTATGTAAAGGATCTGTATTCAAAAAATTGCAAGCATTGCTAAGAGAAATCAAAGTCCTAAATAAATGGAAGGATATCCCATGTTCATGGATTGGAAAACTAAGTATCATTAAGATGTCAATTCCACCCAAATTGATTTACAGAGTCAACACAAACCCAATCAAAAGTTTACCAAAATCAAAAATTTACCAAATACTTTGTAATTGAGGTGACTGACTTAATAATCAATTTCACTACTAGCTTTCTTAATAATGAAAAATCTTCGTATTCTGAAATAAAATTCTACTTGCCTATGATATTACTTTTTTAGAACTCTGGTAGTCAATTTGCTAATTTTTAGGTAGGATTTTGCATGTATTTACATGACTGAGATTGATCTAAAGTTTTGTATGTATGTACTTATCTGCTACAGATGATTATATTGCTGGCAATTGCGTTCTGTATTTTTTATTCATCATTTTAAATTTCTTGATCATTTTAAGGATAGTTCTTGTAAATAGCCCATAGTTGAATTTTGCTTTTTATCACACAATCTTAAGCATCACTGATTTACTTTATTTGCATGTTATGACTGTTGTTAAATTATTGTGGATACATCTTCTAGACCTCTTTAAAATTCTAAATGTAATTCTGAAAATTTCTTTTCATGCCTTATCTTACTCCAAGCAAATTTGTTGTTTGTGTATCTTAGTCCTTTGCTTTTATTTACATGTGCAGTTTCTCTGTGATTTTATATCCTGATAAGTGATTCTAATGGTGGATATTTTAAGCATGGTAAGGATAGAAAAGGGAAAGGATTAGGGAGGTCACTTAGTCTTAGGATCCCCTCTAAATAGTGCCATTTAGGTTGTTATACAATTCTGAATAATCAAGCTTTAAGTCTGGGACTGAAAGAGTCCCATAGTGAAGAAATAAACTTTAAAAACTCTTCCTGTATGATTCAGGGTCTCATTTCCTATCACATGTTAAATTTTGTTTCTTGAATTCTGAATTGATACTTTGCCAGCTAAGAAGAGGTATTTGAAGTCCAATAAAAAGCTTATGTAGAAGGATCTAAGATGGTGGCATAGACAGGAGTGAAAGCTAAGTAGTCCCCATGGAACAACTGAAAAAAAAACAGAAACAACTAGTAAATAATCTGGAATAACTGCAGGGGGACAAACGTGACCGTCCACTCATCATACACCAACCTGAATTAGGAGGAATGCCTGAGATCACAGCATAAAATCTGTAAGTAAAAACTGCAGATCCAAATTGGGAGACCCCTCCCCCACAGCCCAAGCTACAAAGCCTCCTGGTGCCAGAGAGAAGCTTTCTCCCAGCAAGGGAATATAGCTCAGCTGGGCTCCAACTGGGGTTTTAATTAGCGAGTGTGAATTAACTGCTCACCACAAGGCACGAATCCCCAACAAGTAGACAGAGTTGTGGGTGACGACTGACCTTGTAGAGCCTGAGGGTAGCCTCGGACTAGCTCTGTTACTTTTTCGACTCAGTGGAGAAAGCCTTAGCCGTTTTCAGTTCCCAGTTCTGTGACCCAGACAAGGGTATGGCACAGGCAGAGAGAGACCATTGAAATGCTAATGACCTCCCCCTAGGGCATCTATCTTCTCTAAGAGGAAAGGGGTGGGCCCAGCTCTACTACCTGCCTTTCATTCAGAACTTATACCAGTCAAGAATTATAGGCTAACAGGCACCACCTGCTGGGCAGAAAAGCACAGTGACCGGAGACATCAGAGGATGTACCAATTTTCTAAGACACACCTTCAGGGAAACTGGATACTGACTATTTCTTCCTTCTGGGACCTTAGCCCATTCTGGTCTGGGGAGGCCTGATTGGGGTAACCAAGGAAACTATGCCTAGACAGCAGAAAACTACAACCTTCACCAAGAAAAATGAGGTTATGGCCCAGTCAGGGGAACAAATTTGCACTTCAACTGTGATGCAGGAATTGAAACAACGAATAATAACTGAATTCAAAAAGTTTAGGGAAGGTATGGCAAAAGAAATGAACTGTATAATGAAAACACAGGACGTACATAAGGTAGAAATTGAAAGTTTAAAAACCAACCAGCAGAATCTGTGGAAATGAAAGGCACAAGAGGCAGAAGAAAACACTCAGGAACTGGAGAACAAGGCACCTGAAAGCCTACACACAAAAGAACAGATAGAGAAAAGAATGGAAAAATAAGAGCATTGTCTCTGGGAACTTACAGACAAAATGAAAAGCAAGAATTTATGTGTCATTGGTGTCCCAGAAGGAGAAGAGAAGGTAAAAGGGGTAGAGGTTATAATAGAAGAAATAATCAATGAAAATTTCCCATCTCTTATGAAAGACGTAAAATTACAGATCCAAGAAGCGCAGTATACCACAAACAGAATAGATCTGAATAGGCCTACGCCAAGACACTTAATAATCTGATTACCAAACATCAAAGATAGGGAATCCTGAAAGCAGCAAGAGAGAAACGATCTATCACATTACAAAGGAAGCTTGATAAGACTATGTGGATTTCTCAATAGAAAACATGGAGGCAAGAATCCTATATCTGGCAAAAGTATCCTTCAGATATGAAAAGCAGTTATCTTAGGTTCGTTGTCTTTTTCTTACTCCCTTCTTATGGTCTCTTTGAAATGTTCTTTTATTGTATGTTTCTTTGTTTGTTTTTCATACAGTTGATTTAAAAAAGAAAAAAAAAAACAAGGAAAAAAATATGTAGAGCCCCCTTGAGGAGCCTGTGGAGAATGCAGGGGTATTAGCCTACCCCACCTCGATGGTTGCTAACATGACAACAGACATAGGGGACTGGTGGTTTGATGGATTGAGCCCTCTACCACAGGTTTTACACTTGGGAAGATGGTTGCTGCAAAGGAGAGGCTAGGCCTCCCTATAACTGTGCCAAGAGCCTCCTCCCGAATGCCTCTTTGTTGCTCAGATGTGGCCCTCTCTCTCTAGCTAATCCAACTTGAAAGGTGAAATCACTGCCCTCCCCCCTACGTGGGATCAGACACCCAGGGGAGTGAATCTCCCTGGCAACGTGGAATATGACCCCGGGGAGGAATGTAGACCTGGCATTGTGGGACAGAGAACATCTTCTTGACCAAAAGGGGGATGTGAAAGGAAATAAAATAAGCTTCAGTGGCAGAGAGATTCCAAAAGGAGCTGAGAGGTCACTCTGGTGGGCACTCTTACGCACAATTTAGACAACCCTTTTTAGGTTCTAAAGAATTGGGGTTGCTGGTGGTGGATACCTGAAACTATCAAACTACAACCCAGAACCCATGAATCTCGAAGACAATTGTATAAAAATTTGGCTTATGAGGGGTGACAATGGGATTGGGAAAGCCATAAGGACCACACTCCACTTTGTCTAGTTTATGGATGGATGATTAGAAAAATAGGGGAAGGAAACAAACAAACAGACAAAGGTATCCAGTGTTCTTTTTTACTTCAATTGCTCTTTTTCACTTTAATTATTATTCTTGTTATTTTTGTGTGTGTGCTAATGAAGGTGTCAGGGATTGATTTAGGTGATGAATGTACAACTATGTAATGGTACTGTAAACAATCGAAAGTACGATTCATTTTGTATGACTGCATGGTATGTGAATATATCTCAATAAAATGAAGATTAAAAAAAAGAAAAAAAGACTATGTGGATTTCTCAATAGAAACCATGGAGGCAAGAAAGAAGTGGGGTGATATATTTAAGATACTGAAAGAGAAAAACCACCAACCAAGAATCTTATATCTGGCAAAAGTATCCTTCAGATATGAAGGAAAGCTTAAAATATTCTCTGACAAACACAATGACTGAGTTTGTGAGCAAGAAACCTGTTCTACAGGAAACACTAAAGGAAGCACTGCAGACACAAAGGAAAAGACAGGAGTGAAAGGTTTAGAAAACAATTTTGGGGAGGCGGGGTAAGATGGTGGACTGGTGAGCTGTATGTTTTAGTTACTCCTCCAGGAAAGTAGGTAGAAAGCCAGGAACTGCGTGGACTGGACACCACAGAGCAATCTGACTTTGGGCATACTTCATACAACACTCATGAAAAGGTGGAACTGCTGAGATCAGTGAAATCTGTAAGTTTTTGCGGCCAGGGGACCCGCGCCCCTCCCTGCCAGGCTCAGTCCCGGGGGAGGAGGGGCTATCAGCTCCAGGAAGGAGAATGGAGAACTGCAGTGGCAGCCCTTATCGGAAACTCATTCTACTGATCCAAACTCCAACCATAGATAGACTGAGACCAGACACCAGAGAATCTGAGAGCAGCCAGCCCAGCAGAGAGGAGACAGGCATAGAAAAAAAACAACACGAAAAACTCCAAAATAAAAGCAGAGGATTTTTGGAGTTCTGGTGAACATAGAAAGGGGAAGGGCAGAGCTCAGGCCCTGAGGCGCATATGCAAATCCCAAAGAAAAGCTGATCTCTCTCCCCTGTCGACCTTTCCTTAATGGACCCGGTTGCTTTGTCTCTTACCATTTCAATAACACATTAGATCTCTGAGGAGGGCCATTTTTTTTTTAATCCTTTTTTCTATTTCTAAAACAATTACTCTAAGAAGCCCAATACAGAAAGCTTCAAAGACTTTCAATTTGGGCAGGTCAAGTCAAGAGCAGAACTAGGAGAGCTCTGAGACAAAAGGCACTAATCCAGTGGCTGAGAAAATTCACTCAACACCACAACTTCCCAAGAAAAGGGGGGTGTCCACTCACAGCCATCATCCTGGTGGACAGGAAACACTCCTGCCCATCGCCAGCCCCATAGCCCAGAACTGCCCCAGACAACCCAGTGTGACGGAAGTGCTTCAAATAACAGGCACACACCACAAAACTGGGCGTGGACATTAGCCTTCCCTGCAACCTCAGCTGATTGTCCCAGAGTTGGGAAGGTAGAGCAGTGTGAATTAACAAAGCCCCATTCAGCCATCATTTCAGCAGACTGGGAGCCTCCCTACACAGCCCAGCAGCCCAGAACTGCCCTAGGGGGACGGCACTCACCTGTGACATAGCACAGTCATCCCTCAACAGAGGACCCGGGGTGCACGGCCTGGAAGAGGGACCCACTTGCAAGTCTCAGGAGCCATACGCCAATACCAAGGACTTGTGGGTCAGTGGCAGAGACAAACTGTGGCGGGACTGAACTGAAGGATTAGACTATTGCAGCAGCTTTAAAACTCTAGGATCACCAGGGAGATTTGATTGTTAGAGCCACCCCCCCCCCCGACTGCCCAGAAACATGCCCCATATACAGGGCAGGCAACACCAACTACACACGCAAGCTTGGTACACCAATTGGACCCCACAAGACTCACTCCCCCACTCACCAAAAAGGCTAAGCAGGGGAGAACTGGCTTGTGGAGAACAGGTGGCTTGTGGACGCCACCTGCTGGTTAGTTAGAGAAAGTGTACTCCACGAAGCTGTAGATCTGATAAATTAGAGATAAGGACTTCAATTGGTCTACAAATCCTAAAAGAACCCTATCAAGTTCAGCAAATGCCACGAGGCCAAAAACAACAGAAAATTATAAAGCATATGAAAAAACCAGACAATATGGATAACCCAAGCCCAAGCACCCAAATCAAAATACCAGAAGAGACACAGCACCTAGAGCAGCTACTCAAAGAACTAAAGATGAACAATGAGACCATAGTACGGGAGACAAAGGAAATCAAGAAGACCCTAGAAGAGCATAAAGAAGACATTGCAAGACTAAATAAAAAAATGGATGATCTTATGGAAATTAAAGAAACTGTTGACCAAATTAAAAAGATTCTGGACACTCATAGTACAAGACTAGAGGAAATTGAACAACGAATCAGTGACCTGGAAGATGACAGAATGGAAAATGAAAGCATAAAAGAAAGAATGGGGAAAAAAATTGAAAAAATCGAAATGGACCTCAGGGATATGATAGATAATATGAAACGTCCAAATATAAGACTCATTGGTGTCCCAGAAGGGGAAGAAAAGGGTAAAGGTCTAGGAAGAGTTTTCAAAGAAATTGTTGGGGAAAACTTCCCAAATCTTCTAAACAACATAAATACACAAATCATAAATGCTCAGCGAACTCCAAATAGAATAAATCCAAATAAACCCACTCCGAGACATATACTGATCACACTATCAAACACAGAAGAGAAGGAGCAAGTTCTGAAAGCAGCAAGAGAAAAGCAATTCACCACATACAAAGGAAACAGCATAAGACTAAGTAGTGACTACTCAGCAGCCACCATGGAGGTGAGAAGGCAGTGGCATGATATATTTAAAATTCTGAGTGAGAAAAATTTCCAGCCAAGAATACTTTATCCAGCAAAGCTCTCCTTCAAATTTGAGAGAGAGCTTAAATTTTTCACAGACAAACAAATGCTGAGAGAATTTGCTAACAAGAGACCTGCCCTACTGGAGATACTCAAGGGAGCCCTACAGACAGAGAAACAAAGAAAGGACAGAGAGACTTGGAGAAAGGTTCAGTACTAAAGAGATTCGGTATGGGTACAATAAAGGATATTAATAGACAGAGGGGAAAAATATGACAAACATAAACCAAAGGATAAGATGGCTGATTCAAGAAATGCCTTCACGGTTATAACGTTGAATGTAAATGGATTAAACTCCCCAATTAAAAGATATAGATTCGCAGAGTGGATCAAAAAAAAATGAACCATCAATATGTTGCATACAAGAGACTCATCTTAGAC
Source organism: Choloepus didactylus (assembly GCF_015220235.1). Taxonomy (NCBI): domain Eukaryota; kingdom Metazoa; phylum Chordata; class Mammalia; order Pilosa; family Megalonychidae; genus Choloepus; species Choloepus didactylus. Next base: position 10,502,862 of record NC_051311.1, on the reverse strand, counting down.
ACAGGGACACAAAGAAACTGAAAGTGAAAGGATGGAAAAAAATATTTCATGCAAGCTACAGCCAAAAGAAAGCAGGTGTAGCAATATTAATCTCAGATAAAATAGACTTCAAATGCAGGGATGTTTTGAGAGACAAAGAAGGCCACTACATACTAATAAAAGGGGCAATTCAGCAAGAAGAAATAACAATCGTAAATGTCTATGCACCCAACCAAGGTGCCACAAAATACATGAGAGAAACACTGGCAAAACTAAAGGAAGCAATTGATGTTTCCACTAATAATTGTGGGAGACTTCAACACATCACTCTCTCCTATAGATAGATCAACCAGACAGAAGACCAATAAGGAAATTGAAAACCTAAACAATCTGATAAATGAATTAGATTTAACAGACATCTACAGGACATTACATCCCAAATCACCAGGATACACATACTTTTCTAGTGCTCATGGAACTTTCTCCAGAATAGATCATATGCTGGGACATAAAACAAGCCTCAATAAATTTAAAAAGATTGAAATTATTCAAAGCACATTCTCTGACCACAATGGAATACAATTAGAAGTCAATAACCATCAGAGACTTAGAAAATTCACAAATACCTGGAGGTTAAACAACACACTCCTAAACAATCAGTGGGTTAAAGAAGAAATAGCAGGAGAAATTGCTAAATAGATAGAGACGAATGAAAATGAGAACACAACATACCAAAACCTATGGGATGCAGCAAAAGCAGTGCTAAGGGGGAAATTTATAGCACTAAACGCATATATTAAAAAGGAAGAAAGAGCCAAAATCAAAGAACTAATGGATCAACTGAAGAAGCTAGAAAATGAACAGCAAACCAATCCTATACCAAGTACAAGAAAAGAAATAACAAGGATTAAAGCAGAAATAAATGACATAGAGAACAAAAAAACAATAGAGAGGATAAATATCACCAAAAGTTGGTTCTTTGAGAAGATCAACAAGATTGACAAGCCCCTAGCTAGACTGACAAAATCAAAAAGAGAGAAGACACATATAAACAAAATAATGAATGACAAAGGTGACATAACTGCAGATCCTGAAGAAATTAAAAAAATTATAAGAGGATACTATGAACAACTGTATGGCAACAAACTGGATAATGTACAGGAAATGGACAATTTCCTGGAAACATATGAACAACCTAGACTGACCAGAGAAGAAATAGAAGACCTCAACCAACCCATCACAAGCAAAGAGATCCAATCAGTCATCAAAAATCTTCCCACAAATAAATGCCCAGGGCCAGATGGCTTCACAGGGGAATTCTACCAAACTTTCCAGAAAGAACTGACACCAATCTTACTCAAACTCTTTCAAAACATTGAAGAAAATGGAACACTACCTAACTCATTTTATGAAGCTAACATCAATCTAATACCAAAACCAGGCAAAGATGCTACAAAAAAGGAAAACTACCGGCCAATCTCCCTAATGAATATAGATGCAAAAATCCTCAACAAAATACTTGCAAATAGAATCCAAAGACACATTAAAAAAATCATACACCATGACCAAGTGGGGTTCATTCCAGGCATGCAAGGATGGTTCAACATAAGAAAGTCAATCAATGCATTACAACACATTAACAAGTCAAAAGGGAAAAATCAATTGATCATCTCAATAGATGCTGAAAAAGCATTTGACAAAATCCAACATCCCTTTTTGATAAAAACACTTCAAAAGGTAGGAATTGAAGGAAACTTCCTCAACATGATAAAGAGCATATATGAAAATCCCACAGCCAGCATAGTACTCAATGGAGAGAGACTGAAAGCCTTCCCTCTAAGATCAGGAACAAGACAAGGATGCCCGCTATCACCACTGTTATTCAACATTGTGCTGGAAGTGCTAGCCAGGGCAATCCAGCAAGACAAAGAAATAAAAGGCATCCAAATTGGAAAAGAAGAAGTAAAACTGTCATTGTTTGCAGATGATATGATCTTATATCTAGAAAACCCTGAGAAATCGATGATACAGCTACTAGAGCTAATAAACAAATTTAGCAAAGTAGCGGGATACAAGGTTAATGCACATAAGTCAGTAATGTTTCTATATGCTAGAAATGAACAAACTGAAGAGACATTCAAGAAAAAGATACCATTTTCAATAGCAAGTAAAAAAATCAAGTACCTAGGAATAAACTTAACCAAAGATGTAAAAGACCTATACAAAGAAAACTACATAACTCTACTAAAAGAAATAGAAGGGGACCTTAAAAGATGGAAAAACATTCCATATTCATGGATAGGAAGGCTAAATGTCATTAAGATGTCAATTCTACCCAAACTCATCTACAGATTCAATGCAATCCCAATCAAAATTCCAACAACCTACTTTGCAGACTTGGAAAAGCTAGTTATCAAATTTATTTGGAAAGGGAAGATGCCTCGAATTGCTAAAGACACTCTAAAAAAGAAAAACGAAGTGGGAGGACTTACACTCCCTGACTTTGCAGCTTATTATAAAGCCACAGTTGCCAAAACAGCATGGTACTGGCACAAAGATAGACATATAGATCAATGGAATCAAATTGAGAATTCAGAGATAGACCCTCAGATCTATGGCTGACTGATCTTTGATAAGGTCCCCAAAGTCACTGAACTGAGTCATAATGGTCTTTTCAACAAATGGGGCTGGGAGAGTTGGATATCCATATCCAAAAGAATGAAAGAGGACCCCTACCTCACCCCCTACACAAAAATTAACTCAAAATGGACCAAAGATCTCAATATAAAAGAAAGTACCATAAAACTCCTAGAAGATAATGTAGGAAAACATCTTCAAGACCTTGTATTAGGCGGCCACTTCCTAGACTTTACACCCAAAGCACAAGCAACAAAAGAGAAAATAGATAAATGGGAACTCCTCAAGCTTAGAAGTTTCTGCACCTCAAAGGAATTTCTCAAAAAGGTAAAGAGGCAGCCAACTCAATGGGAAAAAATTTTTGGAAACCATGTATCTGACAAAAGACTGATATCTTGCATATATAAAGAAATCCTACAACTCAATGACAATAGTACAGTCGGCCCAATTATAAAATGGGCAAAAGATATGAAAAGACAGTTCTCTGAAGAGGAAATACAAATGGCCAAGAAACACATGAAAAAATGTTCAGCTTCACTAGCTATTAGAGAGATGCAAATTAAGACCACAATGAGATACCATCTAACACCGGTTAGAATGGCTGCCATTAAACAAACAGGAAACTACAAATGCTGGAGGGGATGTGGTGAAATTGGGACTCTTATTCATTGTTGGTGGGACTGTATAATGGTTCAGCCACTCTGGAAGTCAGTCTGGCAGTTCCTTAGAAAACTAGATATAGAGTTACCATTCGATCCAGCGATTGCACTTCTCGGTATATACCCGGAAGATCGGAAAGCAGTGACACGAACAGATATCTGCACGCCAATGTTCATAGCAGCATTATTCACAATTGCCAAGAGATGGAAACAACCCAAATGTCTTCAACAGATGAGTGGATAAATAAAATGTGGTATATGCACACGATGGAATACTACGCGGCAGTAAGAAGGAACGATCTCGTGAAACATATGACAACATGGGTGAACCTTGAAGACATAATGCTGAGCGAAATAAGCCAGGCACAAAAAGAGAAATATTATATGCTACCACTAATGTGAACTTTGAAAAATGTAAAACAAATGGTTTGTAATGTAGAATGTAGGGGAACTAGCAATAGAGAGCAATTAAGGAAGGGGGAACAATAATCCAAGAAGAACAGATAAGCTATTTAACGTTCTGGGGATGCCCAGGAATGACTAGGGTCTGTTAATTTCTGATGGATATAGTAGGAACAAGTTCACAGAAATGTTGCTATATTATGTAACTTTCTTGGGGTAAAGTAGGAACATGTTGGAAGTTAAGCAGTTATCTTAGGTTAGTTGTCTTTTTCTTACTCCCTTGTTATGGTCTCTTTGAAATATTCTTTTATTTTATGCTTGTTTTCTTTTTAACTTTTTTTTTCATACAGTTGATTTAAAAAAGAAGGGAAAGTTAAAAAAAAAAAAAAAAGAAAAACAAGGGAATAAAAAAAAGATGTAGTCCCCCTTGAGGAGCCTGTGGAGAATGCAGGGGCATTCGCCTACCCCACCTCCATGGTTGCTAACATGACCACAGACATAGGGGACTGGTGGTTTGATGGGTTGAGCCGTCTACCATAGGTTTTACCCTTGGGAAGATGGTTGCTGCAAAGGAGAGGCTAGGCCTCCCTATGGTTGTGCCTAAGAGCCTCCTCCTGAATGCCTCTTTGTTGCTCAGATGTGGCCCTCTCTCTCTGGCTAAGCCAACTTGAAAGGTGAAATCACTGCCCTCCCCCCTACGTGGGATCAGACACCCAGGGGAGTGAATCTCCCTGGCAACGTGGAATATGACTCCCGGGGAGGAATGTAGACCTGGCATCGTGGGACGGAGAACATCTTCTTGACCAAAAGGGGGATGTGAAAGGAAATGAAATAAGCTTCAGTGGCAGAGAGATTCCAAAAAGAGCCGAGAGGTCACTCTGGTGGGCACTCTTACGCACACTTTAGACAACCCTTTTTAGGTTCTAAAGAATTGGGGTAGCTGGTGGTGGATACCTGAAACTATCAAACTACAACCCAGAACCCATGAATCTCGAAGACAATTGTATAAAAATGTAGCTTATGAGGGGTGACAATGGGATTGGGAAAGCCATAAGGACCACACTCCACTTTGTCTAGTTTATGGATGGATGAGTAGAAAAATAGGGGAAGAAAACAAACAGACAAAGGTACCCAGTGTTCTTTTTTACTTCAATTGCTCTTTTTCACTTTAATTATTATTCTTGTTATTTTTGTGTGTGTGCTAATGAAGGTGTCAGGGATTGATTTAGGTGATGAATGTACAACTATATAATGGTACTGTAAACAATTGAAAGTACGATTTGTTTTGTATGACTGCGTGGTATGTGAATATATCTCAATAAAATGAAGATTAAAAAAAAAAGAAAACAATTTTGGGAGATAGTAGCACAGCAATGTAAGGAAGCTGAACAAAGATGACTGTGAATATGGTTGAAAGAGGAAGGCTGGGATCATGTGGGACACCAGAACAAAAGATGAATGATAAAGACTGGGACTGCGTAACTCACGGAAACGTAGGATGCTCAACAATTTTAATAAAAGGTACAAATATGTTTTTACATGGGGTAGAACAAATGAATGTCAACATTGCAAGGTGTTAAAAATAGGGTGGGATTGGGGGGAAAATACAATCAATGCAAACTAGAGTCTAGAATTTTATGCTTCCTTTAATGTAACAAAAGCAATACACCAAAGCTAAATGCATATGGGGCGGTGGGAATAAGGGAAGGGTATGGGACTCCAGGCATTGGTGTTGTCTGACTCTTTGTTCTACTTTATGTTAATGCTCTTTCCTTTTGTCACCTTCTAGCTATCAAGTTTTTTTGTTTGCTTGTCTGTTTTTCTCTCTTTCTCTTGCCTTTTTCTTTTGTCTCTCTGCCTTCTTTGACTCTTCCTCTGTCTTTGTGGAAGAATTGTCCTTATAGAGTGGCGATGGTGCTACATACATAAATACGTTACTATACAGGGAACCAACGATTGTTTACTTAGGATGGAATGTATAGTGTTTGAACAAAACCATCTTAAAAGAAATGGATTGATGAAACTTTGAGGGCACTATATTGAGTGAAATAAGACAGACAAATATTGCAGGGTCTCACTGATAGGAACTAATGATAATATGTAAACTCATAGACATGAAATATAAGTTACCAGGATATAGAATGAGGCTAAAGAATGGGGAGCGGTTGCTTATTATGAGCAGAATGTTCAACTAGGGTGAACTTATATTTGGAAATGGACAGGGATGATGGTAGCATGTAATGAGAATAACTAACAGTGGTAAAAGGTGTGTGAAGGTGGTGGAAAGGATAAGCTCAGAGTCATGCATGTCACCAGAAGGAAAGTTGGAGGTTAAAAGATGGGAATGTATAAAACAGTGAATCTTGTGGTGGACAATGTCCGTGATTAACTATACAAATATTAGAAATCTCTCTCATGAACTAGAACAAATGTATGTCACTATAACTAGAGGTAAATAATAGACAGGCATATAGGGAAAAAATATATACCTATTGCAAACTATATACTACAGTTAGTAGTATTTTAACATTCTTTTATCAACAGTAACAAATGTACTATACCAAAACTATGAATCAATAATGGAGGGGGGGCATGGTTAGGGGTATGGGAGGATGTGAGTTTCCTTTTTTTTTGTCTTTGTTTCTTTTCTGGAGTAGTGAAAATGTTCTAAAAATTGAAAAAAAAAAATTGTGTTGATGGATGCACAGCTGTATGGTGGTGCCGTGGGCAATTGATTGTACACTTTGGATCTTTGGATTGTTGTATGGTATCTGAACAATCTCAATAAAAAAAAAAAAAAGCTTATGTAGAGCAAAATATGGGTGTGTGTGTGCTGGTGTGAAGCTGTCATGTACCTCAGAAAAGGCCAATGTTCTTTTAATCCATTCCTGTGGGTGCAGACCCATTTTGAGTGGGACCTTTTGATTAAATTATTTTAATTGAGATGTGACCCACCCTATTCAAGGTGGGTCTTAATCCTTTTAATGGAGTCCTTTTTGAGGGTGTAAAAGGCAGAAAAACATGAGAGAGAAGTTAGAGAGAAAAGCCCGGGAGAAGCTGAGGGGACCCATAGAAGCCCAATGGCTCAGGCCACTGGAACGAGTAGCTGAAGGCAGTGAAACCTGAGAGTGAAGGACCAACAGACGCTGGCTGTGTGCCTTGATCTGACAGAGGAACCCTGGATGCCAGCAGCCTGTCTTCAGAGAAGGTATCTTCCTTTTGATGTATAAGGGAACTGTAAGGTGTATCCCAGAACTTACATCTCTTCCAGATAGGAGTGATTTTCAAAAGGTAAGAATCAACTACTTTTAAGAATGATTAAATAATGTATTACAGCACTGTCTGAAGATCCTCTGTGGAATCCCAACTTCACAGGACAGACCATTTCATAAGGTTCTTCCAGGACTAACAATAACTAAACTCTAATGAGTGGGCTTTAATAATTCTCTATATTTTAATGAATTACATTTTAGAGCAAATTCTGTTAGAAGGAAAATGAAGCATGATTTCTTTTCATGACTATTTTATGGTTAATGCTTACAAGTAAAATGTTTACTTAATTTTATTACATGGCCTAGAGTTTATGCCTGAACTACATCTAAAGTCAAAATACAATACATACATTCTAAATTGCCTCACCTAGGCAGTACCAACTTGAAGATATGTGTTTATCAGAGGAGGGAAATCCAAAAGAATGTGACTGAACAGCTGGGAAGAATGGGCTTCACACGAAAGGGGCACATTGTAACCTGTGACTTACTGAAGACAACCAGACACTCATCTATTCCATTCCAGGACAGTCACGCTCCGAAATGAACATATGTGTATGTAAGTGTTTTTATGATCATGGAGGAAGGTACAAAGTGGGAACACTTGACATTGGTTAATTTCAGTGAGACTGAAAATCAGTTATTTGCTTTTTATATGCTTCTGTTTAAATTTTTACAATCAGTTACTATGTTTGTAATGTTTTTTAAAGTGCTTTCTAAAGGAAGAGAATGCTGCCCTTGAATTCAAACCAAAATATACTGAGATTACTTCATTTTTTATGGTTCTTTTTCCACCTATCATCTTTAATTAAGATGCCTAAGTTGATTTCTGAAAACTGAGAGTATGAGAAAACCTAGAGGAGAATTTGAGGATAACACAATCCAACATTCTCATTTTACAGATTTGAAAACTGAGGATAAATTTAAAGTGCTTTGCCCAGATCCACACTGCAAGGTGGTGGAGGCTGCACCAGAACTCGTCAGGCAGCCTGAGTTATCGTCACAGACAAATGTAGTTCCCTCCACCAGAGAATCTCATGCTGTAAATCCATCTTCAAAGATTGTTCCTGATCATTCTGGATGAGCTGCCAGACCGTAGCTAGAGAGCATCCAAGGTCCAGGCATCAAATCTGGAGCCTCAAGGCATAGGGTCAGGGAGTAAAGGCTTTCTTGAGGCTTGCAGCAAGCTCGGCTGCCATCGTCCTCCCTTAATTTGCATTCAGATCTACAGCTGTCCAGCTTTATGTGAAAAGCAAAATCAGCACAGATTTGGAGGCAATTACTTTGGTTACATATTAAATGCACTTGTACACCCCAGTAGTTTGTTTTTCAGTGGCCTCTGGCTTGCCAAAAGGTTGTTGTAGATTCAGATCCATGTAGGGTTAAAATAAGGACCTGTACCTTTCCAAAGCAATTTTTAAAACATGTTTTAAATTTCCATAACTTACAAATTGAAACCCAGAGAAGATACATAACTTACCAATCATCAAATGACTAGTCAGTGGAAGATTTCCAAATGTCTAAAAATATAATATTGAACCATGCTTTGATCAGACCATCAGAAATTGCCTCCCAGCTAATTCCACTCCCAGGGAGACCCATTTACTGATCTCAAGATAAAAAAATCTGGAAAATGTGTCACAGCAGGCAAGAAAGTGCCTAAACACGTAGGCTAAAATGATGGCATTTTGAGATCAAAGGTAAAATATATCCAACTTTATTAACAATTATTAATGACCACAGAGAAATTTACATTATAGTGAAAAAATCCTCTTGATAAATTATCTTAACCTTGTTATTTGGAGTTATTACTCTGAAAAGACTAAGCACACCTCTGCTCATATAGTAATTAAAAGAATGGATACATGGAAGGAGGAAAATAAAATCCAAATTTATTTGTTTTTATTCCAACTTCATTCCTTTTTCTTTTTCTTTGTACTTCTATTTACACCACCATCTGTGTTCCTCAATGTTATTCATTTTTTGCTGTACAAACTGTTCTGGCAAACTCTTCCTTTCTCAACAAACTAATATTAGCCTGATATATTTATATATTAACATTGTAATTGCAAATTGATTATTCATCCTCAGATTTCCTTTCTACTTTTTATCAAGAATCTGGACCCACCCCAATGAGATGCTATCACAGGTAATGCTAATTGCATTAGTTAGGGTTCTGTAGGGAAACAGAATCAACAAGAGATATCTATAAATGTAAGATTTATAAAAGTGTCTCATGCTACTGTGAGTATGCGTGAGTCCAAATTCCGTAGGGCAGGCAGCAGACTGACAACTGCAATGAAGATGTTGGATGAACTCCTCAGGCAGCAAACTGGCAACTCAGATGAACGTGTTCCACGAACTCCTCAGGAAATGCTTTGCTGGTAGCTGAAGAAGTGAAGTTCCTTTATCTGTCTTGCTTAAAAGTCAACTGATTGGATTAAATCCAGCTGACTGCATTCTCTCACTGTGGAAGACATACCCTTCATTGACATCATCAGTCACAGCTGCAGTAAGTTAACTGATGATTTAATAAACCAGCCCTCTGGTTTATTAAGCAGCCACAGATGTCCTTGCAGTAATGGTTAGGCCAGTGCTCACTTGACCAGACACCTGGGTACCATCACCTGGCCAAGCTGACACATGGACCTAAGCATCACACTAAGATTACCACGATTTGCTGCCTCCAATTCATAGTTGATGTTTTGAAATGCTGATAGTTAATGAAAGTGAAGATGTATTTTTTTTTTCATACAACTTTATAGACCCAGATTAATAGGACTGCTGAATTAGGCTGTGTCTTTGTTAACTTCCAGCTCTTGTATCCTAACATTTGATGATTTAGAGAAAATTAAAGCAAAATTTCATTTTTGTTGATGAAAAATATCAACATGTCTTTATAATTAAAGATAAGATAGGAATACATACTGTAAAAGACAATAAGAAATGTATTTTGAAACCAAGTCCTCTGATTCCAATTCCAGTGTCTGTCATTATGCCACTCTTAGAATCCTATAACTCTTCTCTGTACTTAACATAAAACCCTGTACGCATATGTATAATGAATGGAGTGAAGACAAAACTGGGTGTTCTAGTTTGCTAATGCTGCCAGAATGCAAAACACCAGAAACAGATTGGCTTTTATAAAAGGGGGTTTATTTGGTTTCACAGTTGCAGTCTTAAGGCCATAAGGTGTCCAAGGTAATGCATCAACAGTCAGGTACCTTCACTGGAGAATGGCCAATGGCGTCCAGAAAACCTCTGTTAGCTTGGAAGGCATGTGGCCAGCGTCTGCTCCGAGTTCTGGTTTCAAAATGGCTTTCTCCCAGGACGTTCCTCTCTAGGCTGCAGTTCCTCCAAAATGTCACTCCTAGTTATACTTGGGGTATTTGTCCTCTCTTAACTTCTCCAGAGCAAGAGTCTGCTTTCAACGGCCGTCTTCAAACTATCTCTCACCTGCAGCTCCTGTGCTTTCTTCAAAGTGTCCCTCTTGGCTGTAGCTCCTCTTCAAACATTCACCTTCAGCTGCACTGAGTTCCCTCTGTCTGTCAGCTCATTTATATGGCTCCAGTGACTCAACTTAGACACACCCTGAATGGGTGGAGCAACACCTCCATGGAAATTATCCAATCAGAGTCATCACCCACAGCTGGGTGGGGCACATCTCCAAAGAAACACTCAAAGAAATCTAATCAACACTGATAATGTCTGCCCACACAAGATTACATCAAAGATAATGGCATTTGGGGGACACAATACATTTAAACTGGCAGACTAGGTCTATTTGGCAAAGTAAAAAAGTTCCTAATAAACATTAAATCAACTGGAAACAAAATACTGGCCTTTCCTAATATTGACCTAAACTATAAAGCAACCATTCTTTGAGTCATGTAATAAAAGTATAATAAACTGATTAATATGCAAAAATGTTAAGTCCTTGAAATTAACTTTTTCAATATTAAACAGTATTAATTTTCATGATTATTGAAAAAAGAACATAACTAGATTATCATGACAAAATTGCATAGGAATTTTAATGGGAAAAGACTAGCTATATAGTACAAATTCATATAAAAAACACAAGTATCAAGTCAATACAAGTTTTATAAAATTAAGGTAACATATTTACATAAATATATACAAATATTATGATGGATATTACACAAATATTTTAGATTTTGAAAAGAATCATACCAATAACATTACATCACCAAAAAAGTATTCAAACAAAAACCTATTAATATAATCGGAACACATCTTCATCTCCCGCTATCCCTTTATCAGAAGATAATGATGTTCTGCCCAGAGTGAAAAACACGACTCTCAAAGAATAAGTCTTGGGGTTGGTTTAACTCACAAAGCACTGAAACAGACTGTCCAGTCCATATGATTATAAAAACACCAAAAGTCAGAGTTAAATCAGCTAGGGCATGATGCAGGCCAGTCACTTATGGTAAGGGAGGGAGGTGGGCAAGGCCCTTTTCGGCCTCCCAGCCTCTAATTTCCCCCCTCCTCCATCGGCTGGCTAATCATGGATTTTGACCATGCCAGGGTCAGAACTGTAGGGGATGCTTGAATACGTACCTGGTTTGATGCTACTGTACTGAACAATCTGGACTTGGCAGGTATTTTAAAGCTCACTCTTTCAGGGCTCTTCTATGCCCACAACTATTCCACCTGCAGTTCCCTTGACTGGAGTAAAGGCTCTCCATTCTGGTGGTCTTTCTTCTTAACTATTAAGGAATTGAGAAACCCACTTTGGAGTATCCTTCTCTGAGGTCTGTTCACACCTCTAGGAGGCTCTTCTGCATGGAATCTAAAAATGACACCCCCCTCCCCCAGGTGGTTCACTCTCTCTGCTTGGTGCTCAGTCAACATCTGGTCCTCTGTAAACACTCAAGCACTCCTCACAAAACAAATGCTCAATGCAGACTGGTCCCAGCATAGCAGCCATTCTTTTCCCTTTCTCAGCCAAAGCAGCTTACCAGTCCTCCTCTCAGGCTCCAGGTATCCTGGGATGAGTCACACACCTGCTTCTAAAACTGTAGAAGATTCATGCTGAACTCTCCCAGTTGATTTTACATGAGAAAGAAGCACCCTCCCACCCACTCCTCCTTTGGCAGCTTTGCAACTCCCACTCTGTTACCATGCTGATGCAAGACTGAGATAGTTCAGAAAGCAACATAGCACTTACATGGTTCTGTTGTGAAAGGAAGGAAAATATATTCCTGACTAAAAGAATAGGGAAGGGAGAGAATTGACATGGAGATAAATTTCAAATATATCAACTATCCAAATTTTCATGTGTATTACAGGGTATTATATTTTTCAACTAAATGGTTATGTCTTTATTCCAACATATTTTATTAAAATATTACATATTTACATTGAGAAATAAGTTCAAAACTAGCTGGAATGAGATAATTAAGTATTTGCTTTCAAATAAATGTGAAAAAATATATAAGGAATATCTTTAAAAAAAGCTACCAGTTACTAAAAGTAATTAATAAACATAGGTAATATGTGAAACTCTGACATTTGATGGCTTTGAATGGAAACAGGGAATTTTAAAAAGTTTATAAGGCCCCTCTAAATTCATTTTGATTAAATTCCTTCAGTTGGAGTGAGAATCTTAAAAATAAGATTTACTTTCACCATGATGGAGTGAGAAGTTCACAAATAAAGCTAGACAAAATTGTCAAAAACAATCACTTCATATTAAACTTCCCCACCTTGTGAATTCCTGATATTCTCATAAGCATTGGGGACTACCAATTTAGAAGGCTGAGCCCTCGATCTTGGGGCTTGCCCTCATGAAGCTTGTTACTGCAAAGGAGAGGCTAAGCCTACTTATACTTGTGCCTAAGAGTCACCCCCAGAGAACTTTTGTTGCTTAGATGTGGCCTCTCTCCCTAAGCTAACTCGGCAGGTAAGCTCACTGCTCTACCCCCCACATGGAACATGACTCCCAGGGGTGTAAATCTCCCTGAAAATGCGGGACATGACTCCCAGTGATGAGCCTAGACCGAGCACTGTGGGATCAAGAAAGCCTTCTTGACCAAAAGAGGGAAGATAAATGAAACAAAATAGTTTCAGTGGGTAAGAGATTTCAAATGGAGTCGAGGTCATTCTGGAGGTTATTCTTATGCATTATATAGACATCCCTTTATAGTTTTTAGTGTGTTAGAATAACTAGAAGGAAATCCTTGAAACTGTTGAACTGCAACCCAGTAGCCTTGATTCTTGGACAACTGCGTAACTATATATGGTGTGACTGTGTGACTGTGAAAAACTTATGGCTCACACTCCCTTTACCCAGTGTATGGAAGAGGAATAGAAAAATGGGGACAAAAATTAAATGAATAATAGGGGGAATGGGGAGATGGGATATTTTGGGTGTTCTTTTTCACTTTTATTTGCACTTTTTTTTTGGAGTAATGAAAATGTTCAAAAATCAATTGTGGTGATGATTTGCACAACTATATGATGGTACTGTAGATTACTGTACTATGAACAATCTATATGATGGTACTGTGAACAACTGATTGTACACTGTGGATGATTGTATGGTATGTTAATACATCTCAAAAAACTGAATTAAAAAAAAAAAATCATTTCAGTACCCTGGAAATCAACCAAAGACCTAAACAAACTTAAGCAGAATTTACTCAAGAAAACCAGTGCAGTCTAGGGAAGGACAGTTGGAGACTATGTGGTACTCGTACCTGGGGCTGTTCTAACCCTACCCCATCTCTACTGGTGCAGGCAATACTTAATACTTTGCTTTGTTTCCACTGCCAGAGGACCACTTTGGTTCGAAATGCTTGTAAGCTGGAGTAGTGATCTCAGTGGTAAGTAAATACAATCCACTAGCCTGATGATGCATTTCTGTTTGGGGCAAGCAAGGGCTGAGAAGCTACAGATGTAACAGGGAGTTTTGGGAAGTGAGACAGCCTTCGGGGGCTTGATAAGTGCGCCATCTATTCAGGGTTTACCAGAAGCTGGACATACAAAGTAGAAGCGCGAGAAGTACCAACATGTCCTAGATGGCAAAGCCTATACATATATGCAAAAACAAAGCAAAAAAGCCAAATAGAAAGCAAACACTGGGATAGACTTGAAAACGCCTTGAACTCTGAATGTGCTGCCAGCCCACATACAAATCCATCTGCTGAGGGTGGGAGGAGTCGTTTAAGCACAATTTCTGACCAATCACTGGCTGAACAGGAAGTTATGCAGACACAGCACTGACCTCTAGGAAGCAGACTTAGTAAAAACAAGGGGAAAAACTGAGCAGAAACATCAGTGGCTGTATACTGCAGTGGAGTCTTGTCTTCAGGCATTTAGTCCAAAAACAAAAACAACCCTCTGGGGAGGAAAATCAGAACCCATAATGGCTACACTGCATTATCTAAAAATCAGCAAAAATTTACAAGGCATGCAAAGAAACAAGAAAGTGTGATGCTTATTCAAGAAGCATCTGAGTGTCCCCAGATGTCGGATTTAGCAAAGACTTCAAAGCAGCTGTTAAAACATGTTCAAAGAATAAACACAAATCATTTTCAAATAATTAAAATTATGATAACAATGAATAAAGAATTTCCATACTCAAACTCTTTTTTCAAGAAAAAAATCTTGAAAGCAGCAAGGGGCTCAACAACAAGACTAACAGCTGACTTCTCACAAAAAAAAACAATGGAAACTAGAGGGCAATGGAATGACATATACAAAGTGATGAAACTTAAAAAATGCCAAGCAGAAGTTCTATAACCAGCAAAATTATGCTTAAAAAGGCCAATAAATAAATAAATAAATATTTCCAGATAAACAAAGACTAAAAGACACAATATTATATAAAGTAATAATTATACCAGTGTTTTGTTGTGCTTATAGCATATATAGATATAATAGGCAGGACAATAACAGCAAAAAGAAGGAAAGAAAAGGAGATCTACTGGAAAAAAGTTGCTTCATTTTACCAGAATTAAGTTTGTGTTATTTTGAAGTAGACATTAAAATGCATTATTATTCCTAGAGCAACTAAGATATAATTCAAAAAAAAATTAAAGAAAAATGAATATAGAAGTAAAAAATGGTACCCCAAAGTATGTATTTAATAGAAAAGGGAGCAGAGAAGAGGAAGAAAGAAGAAATGAGGCAAACAGAAAACAAACAGCAAGACGGCAGATGCAAATTCAACTATATCAGTAATATGAAATACGAATGAACTAAAACCCTATTCAAATAGCAGATACTGTCAGATTGGATAAAAACGCAAGATCCGTCTGATAAAGGACTGAATTCGCAATATATGAACTCTTACAACTCAAAATGAGACAAACAGCCCAGGTAAAAAGAGGGGGAAAGATCGGAACAGACATTTCTCTAAATATATAAAAATACAAAATAAGCATATGAAAAGAGGCTCAACATCATTAGTTGCTAAGGAGATGCAAATAAAATCCACAGTGAGATACCACTTTACACCCACTAGAGTGATAATCAAAAAGACAGACAAGTATTGTGGAGGATATGGAGAAACTGGAACTTTCATACAGCTATTGAGAATGTAAACTGGTGTAGTTACATTGCATACAGTTTGCCAGTTTCTTAAAAAGTTAAACCTTTAACGTACCATACAATCTAGTGATATCACTCCTAGAAATCCACCCAAGAAAAATTAAAACAGATGTCCAAATGAAAAGACATACACCAAAGTTCATAGCAGTATTATTCACAATTCAACAATTCAAACGTCCTCAACTGGTGAATAAACAAATGTG
Organism: Choloepus didactylus; assembly: GCF_015220235.1. Lineage (NCBI taxonomy): Eukaryota > Metazoa > Chordata > Mammalia > Pilosa > Megalonychidae > Choloepus > Choloepus didactylus. The sequence continues at coordinate 10,487,133 of NC_051311.1, read as the reverse complement.
GTATATCCAAACAACGAAATACTACTGAGCAATAAAACTGACTAAAATATTGATACACACAATACGGATGAATCTCAAAAACATTATAAACAATGGAATATCATTCAGCCATAAAAAGGAATGAAGTTCTGATACATGCAACAACATGGATGAATCTTGAGGACATCATGTTGAGTGAAAAAAGCCAGACAAAAAAGGGCAAATACTATATGATCTCACTGATATGAAGTAATTAGAATAAGCAAACTCACAGAGTCAGAATCTAGAATATTGGTTATCAGGGAGCGGGTAAGGATAGAGAACAGAGAGTTAAAACTTAAAAATGTACAGAGTTCCCATTTGGAACAACAGAAATATTTTGGTAATGGTTGGTGGTGATGGTAGCACAACACTGTGAATGTAATTAACAGCAATGAAGTATAAATCTGAATGTGATTAAAAGGGGAAATGTTAAGCTGTATATATGGTAATAGAATAAAAAATTAAAAGAAAAAAATTCATGAAACTACATTACACAGTGAACCCTAAGGTTAAGCAATGGATTATTGTTAATAGTACATTATTAAAATGTGCTTTCATCAATTGTAACAAATGTACCACACCACTGCAAGGCGTTTAAAATTGGTTAGTATATGGGAATCCTGTATTTTATGCATGATTGTTCTGTTAACCCACAACTTCTCTAACAAAAAATAAAAACAAACATGTAAGTGAAACAAGACAGATTCAAAGGACAACACATTATTTGAGTCCATTTATATGAAACGTCCACAAAGGGGAAATTTAGAGATTGAAAAGCAGATCAGTGTTATCTGGGGATTGTCATGATGGTTGGTTACAAACAAAAAATCTTAGAATTGTGCACTCACAAGGGGGTGAATTTACACCTCAATATATATGGAGACATAGAGAAAGAGGGAAGAAGGAGAGAGAGAAAAAGAAAATAAAGGGAGGCAGAGAAAAAAAGAAAGGGAGGTGGTAATGAAAAAAATTGGCCAAATGTAAACAATTAGAGAATCTGGATCAAGGGTATAAGAAAGTTCCCTGAATCATAATGTTTCTCTAAATTTGAAATTACATCAAAATTTAAAATTATAAAAAGAAGATCAAGAATATCATGTAACAAGCTCCCTCCAACTATATTTACCTTCTTCAATGAAGACCAGATACAGCTTTAAAGTTATTAGAAAACTGGAGGTAATTTTAATAAAATAACTTCAAGAATAGAATTTGGTTGTAAAACCAATACAATATGTTTAAAATAATTTTTCTAATGAGTTAAATAAAAATTCATATGTAAATCCTGTAAGAACATGTTCATACAAAATCTGAACTAAAAAATACACGTCTTTCCATTTCTAACACAGGGTAATTCAAAAGCTCACTTTGAAGGAGGTGAGTTTTTGGTTTTTGCTTTTGACACCAAACATAATTATATAGTTACTCAGAATATGAAGTTTGTAACTTATTTAACAAAATACTGTTGCTCTGAAATAAGTTTCACTAGTCAGAGTAACAGTAATGCTAAAACAAAAGAACATGAAAATGGCATGCTGACTTTTTTGAAAGGTTATAATCATTTAAATTTGATGTGTATCTGTATGTCTACAATTCTTTCTTAAATTAAAAAAAGTTTTATATATTATATACAATCAATCTGGAGCATAATTAAGAGCAATCTAATGAAGTTTCAACTGATGTAGGTAGAAATATGGTATGCCAACAGCCAAACAGCATCATTTCTTTATCAAAGACAAATGACACTATTGAGAGATCAGACAATCCTTAAACAATTTTAGTTAGCAAATTAAAAATACTTCCCAAGAGCTAAAGGCACAATTTTTATTCACATTTGACACAGAAATCAACTATAAAAATCATTACTTATTTTCAATGTAATAACTGATTGACATTTCTCAAACAGGCTATTTTCAATCCTGATAGTTCTTTATTTTCTTTAACGTATTTGCTGTGTTGCTAATTTGCACTAGACATCATAATGAGAATAACCAAAAGTAGATAAATGTGACCAAAGACTGACAAAGTGTTTCACACACTTAAATTACACCAAGTCAAGAAGGAGGGAGGGGGGAGCGTTGCATAAGAAGACTACTGCAATGCTACTTATATTCTTGCAATAAAACCAGCTCTTCATTTATATCAAGAGAGTTATCATCTCACTTCCAATTTCTTCCCCTCAAGAACAATTTGAATCTCTTTGGCATCCAAAGTCTCATAGGTTAATAAAGCTTCTGCTAGATTTTTATGCTCTTTTGCATGAGTCTTCAAGATGTGTTTTGCTCTTTCATACGAGTCCTGCAATAGAAAAGCAGATATATGCAAAGAAGTAGAACACTTAGGAAAAACAAAAACCATAGTCAATGGGAAAAGAAATAAAAACTTTATGTACCTGAAAAAATGTGAAATATGTTCTTTTATATTTATACAAGGTAAAAACATTTAAAAGCTTGGTTACCAAAGACAATTTTTTCATATTTTCAAATGTTCTATTTCTAACATAGGTAACTTGAGGACCACTAAGACAAAGGTTACTTTTGTTGTTTAAAAGAAAAGTATTAATTATACTTACCTGGTTTGTAAATTAAGGCCTCTGAATATAGAGACATATTTCTCTAGTCAATAGATACGGTAAAAATGGACTTTGTTCCTTCTGTCTCTTGAGATACCCTTCAACTGACTTCAAAAAGTGAGTCTGAGTAAGGCTATCAGCTCATGGTACTACTAATGTTGGCAAGGTCATACGTAACCTCTGTCTATACAAAGTCTATGCCGTTGTTTGACTATGTTATTGCATTCTGACCTTTATAAAAATAGATGGAAAATTTAAAATATATTTACCAACATAAAGAAACATAGACTACAATTATTAAAAAATAGATATCATTAAACATTGTGAGCTTGATCCATTACATGTTCAACTGCGAAATTATCAAATTAAAGAAAATATCTAACACCAGAAACAGATCATGGAAGATAACAAAATCAAGGTGAAATCAAGAAATTTTTATAACTCTCTTGGACCAAAAACCCTTGCTTTATAAACATGTAAAAATACTACTGAGTTCTTATGCTTTTGAATTTCATACACGTTTGAATCTAAGATGCTACAAACTGGAAAAACAATGTAACCTTGCCATCTTGTGGCAAGAGTACCTACTGCCTTTCCAAATTTATCCTTACAGAGGGAGAGGATCCAATTTTTGCTATTCTGCTTTCTGAGTTTGCAGAAATGTATTATGGCAAAGAAAGAGTATTTCCTATGTTGGAGTTCTATAGTATAGGTAATTTATTCACAATAACACAAACAGTAAGGGAAACAGAATGATGTTTCTGGGATGGCAGAGAGACCTCTTCAGAAACAACTTGGAAATCTTCCCATTATACAAACATTTCTAGAACCTGAAAGCAACTTCTGCCTCCTCAACTTAATCAAAACCTGGCTCTCTCCTATGGAGACCATGCTCTCTAAGCCCTTGTAAGCAGTAGTTACTGATTCTCTCTTCTCCCACATACTACAGGGGAGAGATGTGAGCTCTTTGCTCCCATTATCACTTCCAGACCATTACTACCCTATCCTCTTGTATAAAACACAATGCCTTTGCAGTCCATACTATTTGACTATAACCCTATTAACCCCTCATCGTTGTTTCCATTTAGCATCTATCCTAATACACTGCCTCATTCACTAAAGACTATGGCACTCAATTTGGCCTTCCTCTCCAAGTTCTGCCATCATAGAGGGGTAACTTCAACATTGAACACAGATCCAACTTCTCCACTAAGCTCTAGGACCACTTATCTTGATATCTCCCAAACTGAAATCTTCAGCAAGATTCCTCAAAGGCACCCTGTGATGGTCAGGTTCATGTGTCAACTTGGCCAGGTGATGGTGTCCAGGTATCTGGTCAGGCAAGCACTGGCCTAACCATTACTGCAAGGACATTTGTGGCTGGTTAATAAACCAGAAGGCTGGTTTATTAAATCATCAGTCAACTGACTGCATCTGTGACTGACTACATCAACAAAGGGCATGCCTTCCGCAATGAGAATTCAATCAGCTGGATTAAATCCAATCAGTTGAAGATTTTTGAGGGAGAAGAGAGAGAACCTTAATTTCTTCTTCAGCTAGCCAGCATCTCCTGAAGAGTTCACTGAACACCTTCATCAGAGCTGCCAGTTCACTGCCTGCCCTATGGAATTAGGACTCGTGCATCCCAACAGTTGTGTGAGACACTTTTATAAAATCACATATTTACAGATATCTCCTGCTGGTTCTGTTTCCCTAGAGAACCCTACACCTCAAATTCAATGTATATAAAACTGAATTCATGATCCATCTACTTCCCAATCTTAGTCAGCCTCCATGTTTTCTCTCAGTGAATGGCACATCTGGCTATACAGTTACATGAGGCAGAAATCTAGAAATGAGCTTTAATTAACTACTCTCTCACCCCACACACCCAGTTATCACAAAGACATAGTGATTGGACTACATCATTATCTCTCGAACCCATCCACATTTGTCTATTTGTACTTTCACCACCCTAATCCAAACATTCATTATATCATGCTTGGGTTACAACAGCAGCCTACTAACTGATCTCACTGAATCTACTCTGACACATCCTTTACTCCAATCTGAATTAGAAACTGCAAAGGAAACTTTGATTTGCTTATTCTGTATTCCCAGAACATGCACACTGGTTACAAAGCATATAATCAATATTTGTTGAATAAATAAATGACAGAGTGGGAAAATGAGACACAGAGACTCGATAAACAATATCCCCTTTCTGTCTTATAGCTTTTGAATTTTTATAACCACAGATATAAACTATTCTTAGCCCATGGGCAGAATAAAATAACAAAGGTTGAGTCCATGACCAGAAGTTCCCTAACAGCATATTTAAATCATGGTGCATCTATTCTCATTATATACAGTGACACAGAGCCTTCATTTGTTATTTTAAAACACCCAACTACTCAGTCACACTATGTCTAAATGAATAAATAAACATAGAAAAATATTATCATTACCCTTAGAAGGATTCTTATTTCTTGTTCAATAGCAGATTGAGTTTCAGGACTCAGTTTCCCTGTGTCATTGTAGGTCATAACACCAAGCTAAAACCAAAAGGAAGACAGTAATTGAACAACAGAGCCCCAAAGCACTAACAAGGGTAACAGAGAAAGTATTGTCTTACCTATAAGACAATAAATACCAGGTGAGCAAGGGAGAAAGACAATATAAAAATGAATGCCTTGAGGGCAAAGATTTTCATCATTCTTCTGAAAGTACAAAGGCTAAAATTAAAACAGTAAAAGTGTGAACAAGAGAAAAAATTTAAAATTACTCTAAGTCTTGATCTGAGTAAGTTCTTATAAAACCCTGGTGGCTGTTCTAAGTCCAGGAATTTGGAGTACAGAGGTTCTACATGCAGTCACAATAATGGAGGAGTGTGAAACACAAGGAAAGGGTAAGCAAGCAATTTCAGCAACAGGCTCTTCTGTGCCACAGGTACAGAGAAGGCCAAAGAATACAAAAGTTTTATCATTTGGTTAAATCATGAGGTGATGTCTGTTACTGTCTGGGTAGCTAGAATGAAAAGACAATGCTACATTTTTGTTATTCAGGAAATGTATTTGGAACATTTAGAATACATGGTCTGATCTTCCGGTCAACCAAGAAGGCAGTGTAAGTTGCTCCACAGTACCATTCCCCAACAGAATCTCTGAACAACTAGCAAAAACTGGCAGAGCCATCTTCCTCAAAACTCAAGAAAACAGTCAAAGGGTAGTATTAACTGAGCAAGAGTCTACTCAAGGAATGCAGCTTTAAAAATAGTAGGAGAAACTTGTGGTGCCCTTGCTGCCCCTTCCCCCCATCCCTGGCACCATGTGGAGCCAGACTGTGCTCCCATTGTGGGTCCTTGGCCCTGTTCCAGAGAGAGCAGAGTCACCCCTATATCCTATATGCATCCTGGGGTGCCTGTATGTAAATGCCAATATTTAGAGTGGCAGCCTGAAAGACTGACTCAGGATCCTCTTAGGCTTGCCTTCTGAGAACTTGTCCTGCTGGCAGAAGCAGCCTGCAGGCAGCTATAGCAGAATAAGAAACAATTAACTCAATAAGGCCTGAGGAAAAGCAATACGTGCTTTAAAGAGAAAATAGAGCACCTAGGAGGGGGGAGAAAGTCTATTTCATAGAAAGTAGAGGTCTGGGACATTCAAATTCCTATAAAAAGTAGAATCCCTAAGTTCAATATATGCATTATGGAAGTCCCAGAAAAAGAAGAAAAAGAGAAAGGGACAAAAGGAATATTCAAAGCAATAATGATAGAATACACTGACTCAAATCCATTTGGAATGAGGCAGGGGAAAAGTAATGTTATCAATTTATAACAAGAAACCTCTCTTACAAAGAGGCACTTGGCACATCATCAAAGTAAAAATATCTAATACCTGAGAAAGGATTAAAATTAGCTCTTACCTTTTCACTCATGCCAAATTTGGTAACCATCCGCTTTGCAATTTTAGTTGCATTATCAAAATCACTGGATGCGCCTAAAATAAAAAAATTATACACAAACTCAATTTTTAAAGAATATCCTCAAACCAGCAAACACAACTTGAACTAAAGTCCTTTATAGCCAACCTGTTGTAATATGGTCAGTTCCAAATATAAGCTCCTCTGCTACTCTTCCACCCATACTAACATCCATTTGTGCAAGTAGCTGGGCTCTAGTTTCATTCCACCTGTCATTCTCAGGCAACAGCGACACCTAGACAGTTGAAAAATAATCAGATAATAACCAAAGACCTGAAATTGTTAGGTTAAAAAACATAATTATTTAGCACTCACTACAGTACTCAATATCACCCTGCTAAAAGCAGATATTTAAAAGAGATAGTTATGCTAGAGGATGCCAGTTCCCCAGACACACTGGGAACTCCCTTCCTGGGCCCTGAACCTGACCACATGAACAAAGCAGTAATTTCACTTCTCTTCTTTGGATGCCATGTACCTGTGAAGGCAGGCAAAATCACAGGAGCTTTACCTGGAAGCACCTTACATGCATATGAAATCCCTTCTCTATTTCCCATCCTAAATTTTCCTCATCAGAATATTTACGGTGAGATCCTGTGACAATCCCTGCCCTTGTGGAGTTACAGTTGAAAAGAACAAGAAGCAAGTAGTCAACAAGCAAATACATCATCGAGGTGGTTAAGAGAGGGAATAAAAAAGGCACCCACTTTGGACAGGGTGGTCAAGGACAGCCTCTCGGAGGAAAAGTCATTAAAATAAAAGGGGCGGCCCTACAAACAGCAAAAGGGACAGCATGTACAAAGAACAGGCAGGCCCACTGAAGAAAAAGAAAAGACAGAGGTGTGTGAGTGACAGTGTGGCTTAAGATGAGACTGCAAGGGAAGATGGATAGCGGGTAGCACATGCAGGCCTCAGAGGCAACAGCTGAGGAGCTGAGATTTTATTCGAAATGCAATGCGATACCATGGAAGGATTTTACAAATGTGGAGTATCTGGCTCCAGCTGACATCACAAGAAGGACCCTCTGGCCCCCATGAGGATTATGGGCTCAGGGAAGGGATGGGTGGCTTGGGGGTGGCCAGTGGGGGCCCTTGAAGGAGTTTAGGTAAGGCAACAGGACTGGGACCAGGGTGGTAGGAGGGGAAATGGAGCAGAAACGACCAATCTGAGAGCAATTTTAGAGGAGAACGAACAGGACTTGATGACTTTAAAAATCTCTTACTGTCACACTGGTTAAATAAAAAGCCAAAAGTTATTTCACAATTAAAAAAAAAGAGAGAGATGGTTATCAGGTGACTGACAAAATCAGCAATTCATAAAATAAGGAAAATTCTTTATCAAGCAAAGTACATTTTATAAACAAGAGGTGGCTAATGCGATAAGACTGTTTTATTCTCAGTTGCACAAAAATGTTAAAAAGCTTATGGTTAGTAACATATATACTAAAAGAATGAAACTTGGACTAAGCAAGGAAAATCTTAGAAAAACCACTGAACTAGTCACCATGACAGAAAATTTCTCTTTTGGGGGGAAGAAGAACAATTAGCTATTAAGAATTATTGTTTTCTTGTCTTTCCTGAATTAAAGTTTCTATAATGCAAATATATAATTGAGATATATTGAAATATTCTTTATCAGCAAATTTCACAATTGTGTCTATCTGATTTTGAGATGGCTCAGGAACTAAAAGAAGAATAAAAATACTTAGAAAGTAGCCTAATTTTCTTGATGTCTTAATTTCCTACATGAGCAGCTGAGGCACTCTTTTTGAAAGCAAAGAAAAAGGCAGGATACTTACATGTCCAAGTGTTGGCCCCCGTGGCATGATTGTAGCTTTGTTGATAGGCATTGCATCTTTAGTATAATATGCAATAATAGCATGTCCAGATTCATGATATGCTGTGATGGTTTTGTTTTTGTTATCAATTTCCACACTTCTACGTTCAGGCCCTAACGTAGATTAAAATTTAAAGATTAAATTTAATTAAGTAAAATTACTCCATTAGAAAGGTGTATTAGATGAATGAAACCTATTCTCTTTAATGTCATTGTTAGAGCAACATGATTTACTGTTTTTAATAATATTTTAAACAGAGTAAAAGTTTCTTTAAAAAAATAAGAATTCACCCTAACACATGGAAACCACATTTCTGCCAACTGAAAACCAAAATTAACAAAAACTGTCATCCTTACTGTAAGCCATTGATTACATACTTTGGATGGATTGCATGGTGTATGAATATATCTCAATAAAATTGCATTAAAAAAGAAAAAAATCATCATCTTAATACTGATATCCAAAAACAATTTATTTTCTAGAAATAGAATTCTAATTCTAGAAAATAAACTTCCCATTTAAGAGGAATGCTATAAATACTCTGTTCTGAAGTTATTTAGTCCAAGCATTAAAACCAAAATTAAATACTGAGAAAAAACAATGTAACCATCCTTTTATTAAGCAGTATAGAACAAGAGGAAATGCATGGACCCTCCCTCAACCATTGTAAACCTGTAAGCTCCTGGAATATATTTGTTCTGTAAAAGGCCAGACTGTGTTGTTATTTTTAAGTATATATTTTCATGTTTTCATAATTCCTTTTTTAATCTTTCATTCTCTTCATCTTAAGAGAGGTCTTCTAACAATATGGTAGAATTAATACATGTGCTACACAATAAAATTGAGTCCACATGGTTAACAAGATGGGTATTGCCAAGAAAATACATGTTATTGTAAGATTATATTCAACAAAACCACAGGTTTTAGCTGTATGAATACAATATCAAAATAAAAAATAAAAAAAGAATTATTATTTATTCTCTAACACAATGAAAACCTACCCATTAGAATTTTATCTTTGGCAAACTCTAGTTCCTTCATGGTAACCATTTCTTTTCCATCAACAGCTGCCTTTAATGCAGCCTGGTTCACAAGATTCTCCAACTCTGCTCCAGAAAAGCCAACAGTACCCCGAGCTATGATTTCTGGATCAACAGCTATGTAAAAAAAGCATACAATATTTAAAAGTTCAAAACAAAATCCAAGGGTGATTTTTTTCACTTGATAAAACTACAGTAAAGTAATTAATACTTTACTTTAGCTAATAGGAAGGTCTTTATAAAGCAAGGAACTCATTCACCAAAGAATAAAGAAAATAGTTACATGAACTACAACTTAAAATATTTATTTAATTAAAGCTCAGAAATAAATGTAATAAAATACTTAGGGGAAAAAAAGCGCCAAACTATGCCATTAAAATTGGCATAGGAATACACTACCAAAGTTACTAAATTTAAATAGCTTTGTGGAAAAAAAACAAAAGAAACATAAAGTTGCCAGGTTATGAATTATAAGCCCTCAAATATGACCTTTATTGTTACTAGCCTAACCACAAACTGGAAAAGCAAACCAACAGGTAACATTCTGTACTCTCAAATTCATCTTGAAATACTTTGGACATAAAAGCTCTCCTCAGGATTAGCACTGGAGGAAACATTTAGTTTCTGAATTCATTTAGTTCTGAAGCTTTAATAACTTTGTTTACTGTCCAAGTGGGTCCATAACATGTCCATGCATTTTGTTTCATACTTTACTTTTCCTCCTATAGGTCCCAAACTGAGTATAACATAAGCTACTGTTTCTAGTGCAATTTTTAATATTCTGAATTTTACATTCTTTTTCAAAAATATTTATACATATATTATCTGTCTGAATACTCTAAAAAAAGAAAACCTTTTTTTTGAATCAGGGCTTAAAACGATAGAATTTTCTGGATACAAAATAATTAAAGAATGGGCTTAATTTTTTAAAAGATATATAAATGAACAGGTCTTTTAAAACATTTATCAAGTAAGACCCAGAACACAAAGAGGTGGATGCACATTTTACCATTTTATAAAGATAATAATGTCTGCACTATAGACTTAGACTTACACTGATCGTACTTTATTTTATTGAGATACCATTTCAGAATTTCTGTTCGACCTTTCACATCTGGCCTTGGAACTGTAACTTGCATATCAAAACGACCAGGACGTATTAAGGCACTATAGAAAGAATACAAAAAGAAAATATAAATTAATAAACATTACTTAAGCTGAATTTCAAGTTAAACAGGACTGACTCACTAAACAGATGATGGGAAGAAAATAGGTGGCAGCCAGAGATGTAAACAGTTTTGAAGAAAAATGTTCAGAGAATTTCTTTTAAAACATGGCTCAAATAACATTCTCAATAACCAGAAGATAGAGCAAAGTTTCACACAGATGTTTGTGTTCATGTAGCACAAACCCTCAGAAACAAAATAATGTCAAGGTCAGTCAAGGAATAATTAATTCCACAGCAGTCTATATTGAGAGCTACATGCCCATCTCAATTGCTATGTATAAAATGTTAGACTAGGAAGTCTTAGGCAAAGACAAACTACTAGATGAAATGAAAATATCACTAACCTCTGCAATGAAATAAAAAAAATTTAATACTAATTTTAATTTAAAGCTAATATTAATACTATAGTAAACTTTATTTTAAAAATGCTCATTACCTAAAAGAACCTTTTGTGATATGAGAAACCTTTTTTTAACAGATTTATTAAGATTTTAGACCATTTCATCACCCCAAAAATAACCCCATACCCATTTAGCAGTTATTCCCCATTCTCCCCAGCCTCCGGTAACTGCTAATCTACTTTCTGTCTCTATGGATTTGCCTATTCTGGGAATTTCATCTAAGTGGCACCATACAATATGTAGTCTTTTGTTACTGGTTTCTTTCACTTAACATAATGATTTCAAAGTTCATAAACACTGTAGCATGTATCAGCACCTCATAAAATTTTTCTTTTAGTACTTACTTATCTAATGCCTCTGGAAAATTTGTGGCTCCTATGATGATAACTCCTTCATTGGGTTTAAAACTATTGAAAAAAAAAGGTATCTTTTCACTGTTCATTAAAGTATACCACACATATAACAAATACTCCATGTAAAAACTGTTTATCATTAACCTTAATAACAGCCAAGAACAGGGACTGATTTCTTACTGCCCAAAATAGGAAGATACTTCTAATTGTTTTTAAAAAGGAACAAATATTATGCCAGAGCAGTTCACTAAACTGCTAAAAATAAATCACCAAATCATCTATGATTACATACCTTTCACAATATTTATTTTACGTAGGAAGAGATAGTCTGACATAAAAAGTTTGAGGATAAATGATATAAAATGTACTTAATGTTTGAAAAATTATTTCCAAGTTCACCAATTCAAATTATTTGCTCCTAGACTTTCTATTTGTTTCCAGAATATCTATAAATGTCTTTAAGATACGTTTTTGCTTCTTTCAAAGTAACCCCACCATTTGCTTTTATATTGTGAAAACTGATGCAAGCTTTAAATCTATTGCAATGCTAAAGAGCAGTCAAAAACTGAGTAGGAACAAGTGTACTCTCCCTCTACTTCTTCAAATAGACTAACCTCAGTTTGAATCACTGCATTCTTGTCCTAAGTATAATATAGTAAATAAGAAAACATATAAAAACACAAATTAAATAAGAGGAAGTAATGCATTAAATATCCAAATAGTGATGGAAACACAGTAACAGAAAAGCCTGCTTTGACCTCTTGCATGAAGACTATCCTGTCCTTACAGGGACTAACTTACATAACATTTTTCATATCTCTAGAATGTGATCAAATGCTTAATGGAAACAATTTGCCAAAGATCAAGTTTATATATAGCAAATACTGGGAGACATCTATTATTAATTCTCAATTTTAAAAATTGGATAAAATCCTAATATTTTAAAAGTATCAACATATTCTATAGACAAAGGAAGACTGTCAATTACCCATCCATTTCAGCAAGAAGTTGATTTATAGTCTGCCTTGAATATGGATGCATTGGAGATTCAATTCTTTTCCCACCAACAGAATCTAATTCATCAATAAATATAACACAAGGAGCATTTGCTTTTGCTTCCCCTAACAAAACAGAAAAGACTCAAATAAGTTGAAAGAAATCAATACTTTTGAACAAAAACACACCAATATCAACAACCTGTAAGATTTTCAAAAGCCAACAAAAACTATACACAAGGGAGGAAAAAAAAAACACAAAGGGAGATCATTTTTTTTTCTTTTTTACTGATTAAAGAGTAGTAACCTCAGAAGAAAAAAAATTACAAAGAAAATAATATAAAATAAAAACAACTAGGTATTCATTCTTCTCAGCTGTGTAATCAGGTCTGTGGCTAATTATTCCTTAATTATATACTATAGAACTTATGAATAAAATTTTTAAAAACTGACAGCTTTTCAGCAGCCCCCAACCTCATCTAGCACTTCCAGGAGCTCCTCTGACTATTCTACTTGGAGAAAGAAAACAGCTCTGTTTTAGCTCAAACATTAAGTTACCCAAGATTGGAACCCCACAATGGCTATTTCAGCCCACTATCAACCACAATCAATTAGCAAAGAAAGGGTAAAGAACCCTCTTCTCCTAAAAATTAATTAAATATTGCATTAAAAGGTATATTAAAACGTACTAAAAAGATTTCTGATGCGGCTGGCACCCACACCCACAAACATCTCATCAAATTCTGATCCAGAAGCGTAATAAAAAGGAACATCAGCTTCTCCAGCCACAGCTCGGGCAAGAAGTGTCTTTCCTGTGCCTGGTGGTCCAACTAAAAGAATTCCTAAAATAAAAAGTAAACAACAGTAATCAAAAAAAAATTTAATTCCCTCAGATCAACTATTATACAAATAATTATTTACATAATTTTAGAGCTTAAAGGCAAATCAACAACCAGTATTTTGAAACACAGCAAAACACATTTGTTTGCTAATGATTCACTTCAGGATCTTGTCCATAACTAATTTTCCTTCATCATTTAAATACTGTCTGTTTACATATCAGCATGAGACAAGACAGGAAGAGCAGATCTTGAGGCAAAGGAATATAAATCCATTTATTACTAAACAACTAAAATAAATTCACATAAAAATGGATTCAAAGACTAACAGACAAATTAAATGTAATGCATGAACCCTGACTGGATCCTTTTTCATAAAAAACAGGTATTGTAAAAAAAAAAAATTCTAGGGACATTTGGTGAAAAATGAAAGAAGACTAGACAGTAGATATTAAGGACTTAGTGATAATTTTTCTTGGTGGAATAAGAGTATTGTGCTTATTTAGGACAATGTCCTTATTCTTAGGAGATGCATACCAACATATTTAGATGTAAAGTAGGTTGATGTCTAGAGCTTTCTTTCAAATGGTTCAGGGGAGAAAAAATATATGTGTGTACACACACATATCTCTATCTATAAAAAGAAAGAGAAAGAAAGTAAATATGATAGAAAGCTAACAATTGTTGAACCTAAGTGGATAGTACATGGGATGTTAATTATTCTACTCTTTCAAATTTTCCTTGTTTGAAACTTTTTATAATAATTTTTTTCGTAAGCAGGAAAAAGAAATCTCTGATTTACATATAACTTTTTCAAAAAATATACAGACTGCATTAAAAGGGCCAACAAAACTACATTATGTTGCATTTTAACAAAAATTTTTATGGAGAACTCAAAAAGACTATGCTAGCATTCCCATGTTATAGGGATGTCTAACCAGTTTAAATCATCACCACATCAATTTCTGTAGATTGTATCTTGGTACCTGAGGATTTTTACACAAATTTATAAAATACCTCTTGTGATCAGAAAAACTATTTCTATAGTTTAAAACTTTTACTGTATAATGTTATATTACTGATCTAATAAATGTACCCTGTATTAGCAAAGATTTAGTCCAACACACACATTTATATACTGCTGAACTCTCAGGAGAGACACTTGATAGTATAAAAACAAGCCTTAAGAAGGAGCCCAACCTTAACTCTGCAGTACCATTCCTAGAAATTCATTCTAAGGAAATAATTAAGCTTGTGGGCAAAAGCCATGAGTTAGTAAGATGATCAAGTGCTATATTTAACAGCAAAACACTGGAAACAATATACATGTTCATTATTAAGGGGCTTGTTTAGATAAATTATGGCACTGCTATAAATTGGAAGGACACCAAAAGCCATTAAAATCTTGCTGAGTAACTATGAGACTACCAAATAAATCCGTTTTGAGTAACATTCTACAAAAAATTAGCTTGTACTCTTCATAACTGTCATGATCATGAAGGACCATCCTCCCCCCACCCCCACCCCCCCAAAAAAGGCTGATCAGATTAAAGGAAAAACTATGATCTTATTTTTAGGAAATACACACTGAGTATTTAGGGGTAAAGGGACATAAAGTCTACAACTTACTCTCAAATGGTTAAAGAAATACATGTAGAGAAAAAGAAAAAGAAAAAGTCAGTGAACAACAAATGGGGCAAAATGTTAACATCTGGGGACTCTGGATTAAAGGTCTGGGGATGAGAGTTCTTTGTAGTATTATTGCAACTTTTCTTCAAGTTTAAAATTAAGTCAAAATTTTAAATTACAAAAAAAAGGTTATAGAACAGTATATTCAAAATGCATAGTTTTTTTTGGTAAAATAGCCAATTCAGAGCTAAACTTTCATCAATTAAATTGGGTGAAAGTTAAATTAGTAATATATGACTATTTTTAGTACTGTCAAATCATAGTATAGAGAAAATATCTTACCTTTTGGAAGTTTACCTCCAAGCACAGTAAATTTTTGTGGATTTTTCAAGAACTCAACAACTTCCTGCAATTCTTGTTTAGCTTCTTCCACCTAAATAGACACAATTTATCAAATAATTTTATATAACACATCAGATTATCAAGATCCCCAGCAGAATAAAGTCCAAAATGATAAACAAGGCTGGAAAGCGGAACATTAGCTCAATTAAAATACAATGAATGACTATGGTTTGTTAATTTTTTTGTGGTATGGTAGGAGCATATTGAAAGCCATGAAGTTATTTCATAATATTTGTTTTTCCTATTTCTCTGTTTTATTTTATCTGGAAATGTTTATTTGACAAAGTTTTTAAAAAAAATCTCTGGTATAAGATAAAGAAACCTACTTATCAAAAAAAGGTGAACAATTTCCCAGTTGGTCTAAAACTAGGAGTTGCAAAGGCAAATACCTATAGCGCCAGAAGGATAACAGCTTTGGAGTGGGGGAAAACTAAGGAGGTTCTGGGATTCTGGTAATGTCCTGTTTTTTGAGCTGGGTGTTCACTTTGTGGAAACGGACTGAGTTATATATTTATGATTTGTGTGCTTTTGTATGAATATGTTAAACTTCAATAAAATTTATGTTTAAAAAAGAATTCAAAAGTATGGTAATGGATGGGGGTGATGACTGTTTGTTAATGGGATTATAAGCGTCAGAGCTGTATTGAGGATCGAAAGGGGTTGTTTAAAGGCATGTTTCCCACAGATCAGCACCACAAATAGACAGGTGCTTACATGATATACTGCTAAGGTATGACACTAGCACAGAGAGTTGACAACAGACGGGCACATGGGGAAAATCTACATGTTGCATACGAGGGACTATAATTAATAGGAATACCACACTAGTACTACACAAATACTTGGGACAAGTAATTAAGGGCTGATGAGCTATGAAATGTTTTGCATCATGAGAATTGTTTAAAATGGAGAGTGATGAGGATTGTACAACTAAGTGATGATAATGTGAGATATGGTTGGATTATCATGGACATAACATAGGCTTATGTGAATTTAAGAACACCCTACTTTATAAGTCAAGCCCTCGATCCTAAGGCTTGCTCGGGTGAAACTTATGGGTGAATAAGCCCACCTATAATTATGCCTAGGAGTCACCTCCAGAGAATCTCTTTCGTTGCTTAAATGTGGACTTTCTCTAAGCCTAACTCTGCAAATAAATTCATCACCCTCCCCCCGACATGGGACAGGACCTCCCTCCCTCCCAGATGAATGAGTCTTCCTGGCAACACAGGACAAGGATTCTGGGAATAACCCTGACCCTGGCATCGAGGGACTGAGAATGCCTTTTTGACCCAAATGAGGAAAAGAAAGGCAACAAAATAAGGTTACAGTGGCTAAGAGAATTCAAACAGAGTTCAGAGGCTGCCCTAGAGGTTACTCCTATGCAAGCTTCACCTGCATATGCCAAATGACCACAGTATGATAAAGTCAAGTCAACAGTAGTTCCGAAAACCTTAAAGAATACCTGGATCCCTATCTGAGACTCTATAAAGGTTTCATTCACTAAATTTATTCTTCAGAAACAAATCCTTCAGAGAACTCCTATGCCAGCTAAGTCCCAAAACCCAGAGGGAGTAGCCTCTTTAAGAACATCAACTAGGTGTGTCCCTTTTCCTCAGAAAGTTGACACCTTTTTTCAACATGAACAAGTTAGGGTGGTCACTACCTAGACATCCCTGAAGATCGAAAAGTGATTGAACTAGAGGAAGGGGTAGCAACAGACAAGAAGGAATTTAGCAAAGGATTATGAATACTGAATCTTTATATAATTTTCCTTTTCTTAGTTGCTAGAGTATTAGAAGAGTTAGAAGGAAAAAATTGAAATGGTGTAACTGTAACCCATAGCATCCTTTGAAATCTGTTCTATAGCAACTCGTTAAATTTTAATTTGAAAGCTATCACCTTTTTGTATATGTTATATTTCACAATAAGGAAATAACTGAAACTATGGTACTATAACTCATAACAACTTTAGAAATTTCCTATATAACTACTTGTTAAACCATACTTTAAAAGATACTATGTTATATTTCATATTAAGGAAATAACTGAAAATGTGGAACTGCAGCCTATAATATTCTTTGAAATCTGCTATCTACTTGTTAAATTGCATTTGGAAAGTTATCACTTCTATGTATATATGTTATATTCTACAATAAAAAAATTTAACTGATTTACTAAAAGGGAACATTTTTTAAAGTTTTCAGAAATATCCATATATGTTTGATCAAAGCAATGGGTATAATGCAAACTTTAAATTGCAGGAATGAAGGAAAAAGAGATTAGACATAGTCTACTACTCAAACTGTATTTTCTTTCCCCAACCTTTGTGGTAGGAGAATTCACAGTTGAGGAATATAAGATCTATAAAGGAAAATAGGATTAAAGGAACCAAGGAAATGAATTAAGGTATATAGTCCTTGCTAATGTTTTTTAGACAGCTATATATAAACATATGTCTTGCATATTCAGAAATTCTAGGCAAGGAAATGAGATTCCTAGACAAATTCTTTAAAGACTTGATGGAATTGATCACAGGTACTACCTAGTGACGAAATTTATACAGGTTGCTGTATATAAATTTAGATTTTGTAGGAATCACAACACTGATTCATTTTAACATGGCAAATTTTGTGAGGAACTCAACTTCTTTCCTAATGCTTAGTTATCAGCATGTCTTCCTTAGCTTTGAACTCAGAAATGCCCTCATCTCACAAGAATTACGGTATATTCAGTAATTGAGCATATATGTTTCAGGCAGAAATTATACAATAATGCCCTAGATGACTACTGCTTCAAGAGTGGGTTCCATTTAGGCGACCGTGATTGCTAAACTCATACAAAATGAGAAAGAGCCACTGCACTGATGATTCAAGTTTTCAAATAATCACTGCACAAACTCTTCCTCAACTGCTGCCTTTTAGCAATTCCACCAGGATTCACAGGTATCTCAATTGTGAAGGAAACGGGAAAAAAGGACAGCTTGGTGTAAAACTACCATGATGATTCCCTATGCTTTATTCCCCACTAGCTGAGGTTAGAAAAAAGAAAGTTTGCATACAAATAGGAAGAAAGGTGTGCGAAAGAGAAAGAACAAAAATAATAACAAAATCAGCATCATAAAAGTTGGAAGAGTCCTCAGAAGTCTTGCATTTCAAGTCCCTCTCGCAGGGAGACCTTATTCTACAAGGGAGACCTTATTCTACAACGTTGCTGAAAAACAATTACCCAGTTGCCTCTACTTGAACACATTCATTAGTGAGAGACCATGAAATTGCAAACAATCTTTTTTCTTTTTATGCAGCTATAACTGTTAAAGAAATTTCTTGCACTGAAATTTGTCTCCCATGGAAAGAAGCCCTAGGCCCGCTCTTTGACAGAGCAGTCCTTCAAATATTTAAACGCTATTATCACGCTTTCCCTCCTGCTAATTTTCTTGACCCTTAATCTGCTATCCTTACTTCTTCAGAAATTTTCTATTTGTCAATGTCCTTTTTAAACTGTAGTTCCCAGAATCAAATAAAACACAGCACATATCATTGGCGAGCACAGAAGATAGTGTGACTATAGCTCCAGAATCCATATTTGGAAGAGATAAAAGAAGTAGAAATTAGTTGAAGAAAGCATCCCCATTGACTATGGACTGAATTGTGGAATTCTGCAGCCACAAGTCACTGAACACCAAGGAATGCTGGCTACCCCAGAAAAGACAAGGAAGGAGTCTCCCCTCAACCCTCAAAGGGAGCATGGCCCTGCTGACACCTTGATTTCAGAATTTGAGCCTCCAGAACTATGAGAGAATAACTTTCTGTTGTTGTGAGCCACCAAGTTTGTGGTTACTTGTTATAGCAGCCCTAATGTATTAGTATAGAAATTAATACAACTGGTCTGAATATAAAATGATGACCCAAACTTCAAGTGAGTTCAGCAGTCATATTTTATTTCCCTAATTCATTCCTTCTCCCATTCCTACACAAATTCATGCCTCTTCCAAAAGCCACTCACATCTATCTCTTCTTCTTTTCACACATGCACATGCTCAGCTGATAACCTCGATTCTGACTTCACTACCAGTGAACTTCCACAAATCTCTCCCCTCACCAAATACCACCCTGCAACAGTTTACCAACAGCTCTTATTTTATCTCCTGATACAAGAGATGAATTATCTGTACCTGTCTTTCCAACAAAATCCAGCAACTCTTTGTAATCATTTATTCCATTTCCTCTCCTATTCTGTTGGAAACTCATTCTAATCAGAATTTAATCCCTACTACTCCACTGAAAAATGGTTGTTTATCAACCTCTCCACTAATAAATCCAATGGTCAGTTCTCACTTGTCCCATCACCAGCACTTCACACAGCTGACCACTCCCTCCTCATGGAAATATTTTCTTCCAGGAAATATTCCTTCTCTGTCTTCTTTGCTGGTTTGTCTTCTCTGTCCTTGTAACGTTGTCATGCTCCCCACTCACTTCTTGGATCTCTTTTCTAGTTATCCTCACTCCCTTGGTGATCAAATCCAGCCACATGAACTTTAAACATATAAATGCAAACCTCTAAATTTTTATCTCTGGCTCAAATCTCTCCCAGGAACTGAAAAATGGTATATCCAAGTGCTTACTTAACACCGTCATTTGGGTATCTCACACTTGCCATGTTCAAAACTGAATTCCTAATCTTGGTCCCCAAAATCATCTCTACCCACAGTCTCTCATTTCAATAAATGGCAATTCTGTCCTTCCAACCGCTTGGGCTAAAAATCTTGTGATCATTCTTGACTCCTCTTTCTTCTATACCCCACATTCTAATCAATTAGGAAATCCTGTTAGTTCTACCTTCAAAATATATATTCAGAATCTGGCTACTTGTCACCAACTATACTTCTACCACCACGTGTCTCAGCCACCATCATCCCTTGCCTGGTCTATTGTAACAAGTTATCTACCTTTGCCCCCTTGAGCTTATTATTGACACAGCAGCCACAGTGTGCCCATCAAATTTAAGTAATCATACCATTCCTCTGCCGAAAATCTTTCAGTGGCTCCCACCTTCTCAGAATAAAAGCCAGAATCTTTATAATGGCTTACAAGCTGTTATGCAATCTGGTTCTGTGTATCTCCCTGACCTTATCTCCTATTATTCCTCGCTCCATTCCATACAAAAGTGGCCTTTTCATTGATTACGGAACAAGCCAGGTTCTCTCTTCCATTTTCCCCCTGTAACACATCACTTTTTAACATATTTTCTTATTTACCAAATCAGTTTCCAATTCCTGCTGCTAGAATTTAAGCTCCTTGAAAGCAAAGATTTTTCATTTTTGTGCTATCCCAGGCACCTAGAACAGGGCCTGACACTTAGTAGACACTAATAATATTTGTTAAACAAATGACTTAATTTCTACACACTAGCATTCATCCATTCTACTCATTCAAGAAATGCATATTATCTAATATATTATAGATAGTGGAGTTAGAAAGGGAAATACAAGGAACAAGTGAGAAGAACCATTTATTGGGTATCTACTGTGTGCCAGGTACATACATAGCTATGAGAATCTAAAGTAACTTGCTCAAGCCAATAAGTGGCAAAACTGAATTTGAAGCCTCAGTCCTTTTTACTATGAAGTCCATATTCATTCCAAGATAACTTTCTGCTTCTTTACAAATCAATAGTAAGCCCTGTCATAAGACAAGATTTGATTGTCTGCTACTGTCATTTATAAGGTTTCTAAAACTTTGGGATGCAAATTCACCTATTCCAGACTAAATCTTAGAATCAAATGTTGACTTATGCAGAATATCAATTAGATACAGTTTAAAAAGCAGCAAAGAAAACATTAACTTACTCCTTTAACATGTTCAAAGGTGACATTTTTCATCTGGACAGGATCTACTGCAGAATCAAGCCCCGTTGTTGTCCGGAAGCGGACTGAAGAGAGATGACAGATACATAAAATTCCAACCACCTTAATTTTAGAGATGCAAGAAAGCAAAGCGCAGAAAAACTAAATGACTGAGAGACCTAAGGTCACAAAAATTTAAGTTGGAATCAAGAGTAGAAACTAAGTCTTCTGGATCTCAAGACCATGTTCAAGGAGTATGTGAGTCACATTAAAACTACATCTTCGTACTTGCCAATCAAAGCCAATAATTATTTTCCTCTTCACCTTATAATATATAATTGATAGACATCTTAAACCAATGATTCTCAAACGTCACTATACATAAAAATTACATGAGAAATGTGTTAAAATGCAAGCTTCCAGACTATGGCAGAGAATTTAGGGTTTGCAGGTTTGAGGTGGGACGCAGGAAAGTTTGCATTTTTAATAAGTATCCTTATCTATTCTGATACAGTTGGTCAGGGATCTACACTTTAAAATACATTGCCTTAAACCTAGCATAAAAATTGGCATAGGCTTTTAAAAAAGAGACAACAGATTATTTCTCTTTTCATGTAGCCTTCTTCTGACAACTGTTACTAGTTGCTGTCAGATAAAGTACCAGTAATGACATAATTAAATATAAGAAAGGTCAGAAAAGGTGTCAACTTTGGGGTATTATGACAAAGCTTTCTTAAATCTCCTACTCCTTAGGTAAAAACTCTCCAACTAATGCTGTTATAAATGAGTAATCTGAACAATTTCTAATTTCCTTAGAAGCCAAAAATACTGTTTTTAGGGATAGACTGAAATTTAGAAGGGAAAAAATGAGGAAAAAATACAGGGTTAAGAAGCACTTAACACAGAGAGTAACAAAAGGCAGGACACCCATAAGTTATTTTTATGGAACTACACCGATGGACTTAATATAATGGGGGCGGGTCATATATGGGAACTTTATACTTCCTGCATGATTTTTCTGTAAAACCCACAACTGCTTTAAAAAAAAAATTTTTTTTAATAAACAGTGTAAAATTAATGTGTAGTAAAACCACTTGGACCGAATAAAAATCAGAGTAATTACCAGAAGGCAGCATTTCATATTTTAATAAGGCTCTGATTAATGTTAAACATAAATGAAGATATGTACACAAATAACAGGGGCTCATTTCTTCTTGCTGCCTTATCTGGTACCACCCCTATCATCCCTAAATTCGTTCTTCTTTGGAAGAAAAGTAACAAGCAACTGAATCTAGATATAAAAGGGCCATTCCTGGATGTTAAAAAAGTTGCCCCAGGTTTGATACCACGGAAATGTTTAAAAGTATTTGGGGTTACATGCAAGTTCGAGGGCAAAGTCCTGATCAAGGTCAATCAATGTTTTCAACTTGTAGATCACCTTTTTTTCTCTCATAATAGCCAATCATACATCAAGTAGATAACATGGGGTAAAAACTGAATTGCAATTGAAAAATTAATTGGAACCACTTAAACCTGATATCACCATTATATTTTGGACACATGAACTGAAAAAAGTACTAATTGGGACTCATTAAATTTTTTTTAAAAACTCAATTTATTAATTTATTTTTGAAACAGAAGACTATTTTAATTTGTGTTGCTATGGTAAAAATCTCATATATTTAATTATAATTGGACAGGTATCACTTTCTAAAAATCTAGGAAATTAGCCACTACTAGAAATTGAACTAACATCTTTCATTCTAATATAATCCTTGGAATTTCAACAAAATGTAAAACAAGTAAAGCTTGCATTTTTACATAGTATGAAAGAACTTCTCTTGTAATCTATAAAACAATGTAAATATAAAAAGCCTCTGACACTGCAGATGGTACACAATCACAGCAGATTAAAACTTATCTACTTCTATGCAAAAACAATTTCAAAATAAGACAAACTGTGGTATGTTGACTTAGGAAGGAAAGGCCTAGGGCACAGAACTATAACCTTAATGTTTTCTTTCTCTTAGTCTTAGGCAGACTATGAAAGGGAAATGAATATTTAAAAGAATAAAAAACGTAACAAATCAGATAAATAAAAAAGAGCCTTTACCAGATAAAAACGGGTTTTTTAAGAGTCCATAAATGCCAAGCAGCAGCAGAACAAGAAGAAACAGACGAGTTCGCCTTAGGGAATCTGGAAGGGGAAAAAAAGTTTTCACTCAAATGACATCAATGAGCTATGACAACTCAACCAAAACCAATTATTAGGTTCCTGTTCGTAATCATATTTCTTCACATGCAACTTTGGAACCTGGCATTCTTTTGCATAACTGCTATTATTTCCTTTCAGCACCCTGATACCAAAAAGTTCATGAAGCCATTGGGATTAGATACATACTCATGCATCTGTCCTTGAGCTTGGTTTCTCTCTTGAGAATGTGAAAGTGCCAGTAGATATTTCCTCTTTCACTCAGTTTAGGTTACAAATACAGTGGCAGGTAACAATGGAAAGATGGATGATCATCAGAAAGGTTATTATAATCACTTAAATGCAGGACAATAACTTCCTTTCAGATCTTCTCAAACACAGATGGTGTCAAATCAACTTACCATTGGTTTTTTGTGTTAGGGCTTGAGCTTTCAGAAAACCCTCTGCAAAACCAGTTTTAAATGCATCTTGGTGAGCTTCAGGTATATTTTTGGTTTTCATGAGTTTGTCCAAACTCTCAATGTCGGACGCTCTGTCCCGCAACAGAAACCCCTAAATTCACAAACAACATAACAGTATTGGTTGGCTACACAGATAATAACACAATATTGCTATACAAATAATAATATGGTGAACATCTCCAAAAAAATTCATTAAAATTCTAGAATATTAAATTTTTATTGTCAATATAAAGAATTAGATTAAGATTCAACAATGAATTACTGAAATCAACGACTGGGAAACTAACCCTAGACCCCATAACTGCATTGATCAATTAATATAAAAAAAGTGACACCAAACTTTGAAAGAACACCATATTGAAAAGAGTTGAGGGTATCTGTTGACTTGGGGTTCTAAAGGCTTGATGCTCACATCTCTTTGTTTCTGCTAGATAAGACTCTCATTAGTTTACTGAGTACCTTTTATATACTCAGACCTGTGTAAGTTATGAATTTATAAAAATAAACCACTGATCTGAAAGTTTTTAGGCTACTGAGGTGAGATATCTAAATAAGAAAGTTTAAGAAATCACATAATTATTATGTTACAAGTACTAGATAGGTGGTAAAATAAATCCTGCCTAAGGAAGTCAGAAAAGGCCTTATAGAAAATGGGAAATCTAAACCACAGGGAACAAATACCATGAATAATTTCACAGAGGCATGAAACAACATCCTTTAGTGCTTAAAAACTGCAAGCAAACTTATGACAGTACTTTAAAATGCCAAGAAAGGAAAGGTGAAAATAGAGAGTGGGCAGCACATTGAAAGATGAGAAGAGAAAAATGGTAGGCAGAGGCCAGATGAAGATACACACTACATATGACATCAGGAATTTCAAAATAAATGCGCTTAGATCATCATTTCAGAAAGCCTTGGTTGGCAGCAGTCTAGAGACTAGCCTGAAGGAAGGGAGACTAGAGGCAGACTAGATGAGTGTTTATTAGACCAATCAAGGCAAGAAATGATTATTGCCTAACTATGGCAATAGAGCTGGGGATGAAGAGAAAGGGAGATTTAAGAAATCTTAAGAAATATTTAGGAGGTTCAATCAGCAGAACTTTATTATCAATGGACATGGGAAGTGAGGGAAGATGGGACAAATTCGCCAGGTTTCTAACTTGGGTGAATGGATGGATGCTACCAATTAATGTAGAGTACACATAAAAAAGGGGTAGATTGGAAGTGGAAAATTAGAGGGAGATGTGTCTAACAGCCAAGTGGACAGACAAGTTTGGCATCCAGAAGAGTTGTTGGTCTAATGATTAAACAAATTATTAATCCCTTATCCTAAGAGGAAAGAAGAGGAAAAAATCCATTAGCCAATAACAAAAAAATTAGGTATTAAAGGCCCTTGTTTAATAACTTGAAAATTACTGCTTTTTGGAACAAGCACCAAAAAAAGGTCTAATTACCTTCACAAAAGATGGTGCTACCTGCTGTGTTTCTGCTAATCTTTCAGAGGTGGACTGCAGACGCCGTGTCCTTGATTTCAAAGTTTTAAAACCCCGAGACTGTATGAAAACTGAATAAAACAACAGCATTTACTTCTCATTGTACATTTTTACAAGAAAAAAATGTGCCTACGACTCAAAACCCTGATACCACAAGTGTACATCTTAGTCTTATCTATTTTTTAGTCTAGTCTATTTTTTAACAAGTCCTTTTACATGATATTTAAACACACTCTACATTTGTCTATCATTGTTTACTCAAAAAGCACTTCAGACTTATCTATTTCTTGCTTATAGGGGGAAAAGTAAATAGAGCAGTTCGGGAATTTTACAATATAATTAAACAGAGTAACAACTCTGATACAACTGTCCAAATTCCCCCTCAAAGCCAAGTCATTAAAATCTGTTAAACCTGTAAGTCTTAATCTCTCCCTCATTTTTGAAAGACAGTTATGCTGGATGTAGAATTCTTGGGTGGCAATTTTTGCTTTCAGCACTTTAAATATGTAACCCCACTGCCTTCTTGTCTCCACAGTTTCTGATTTTGAGTCTCCCTTGTATGTAACATGTTGCTTTTCTCTTGCAGTTTTCAGAATTCTCTTTATCTTTGGCGTTCAATAGCTTTAGTATAATATGGATCTATAGCATGGATCTCTTTGGGTTAAACTGTTCAGAGTGTGTTGAGCATCCTGGATGTCTCTCATTAAATCTGTGCAGTTTTCAGCTATATTTCTTTGAAGATTCTCTCTGCCCCTTTCTCTCTTTCTTCTTCTTCTGGGGCTCCTACATTCATATATTGGTATGCTTGATGATGTCCCACAGGTTCCACTGGCTCTGTTCAATTTTTTTGATTCTCTGTCTCAGCTTTTCAGACCTGCTAATTTCAACTGTCTTATCTTCAAGTTCACCGAGTCTTCCGCCAGCGCTAATCAGCTGTTGTACCCTCAAGGGGATTTTTAATTTCTGTTACTGTTGGTCTTCAGCTCTCTCTGATTCTTTTCATAATTTCCTCCTTTCTATTGCTATGATCTTTGGGTTCATCTATCATTTTCTTTATTTTCTTTAGTTCTTTGTCTATGATTTTCTTTAGCTCTTTGAGCAAATTTAGGTCTATTTTTTAGAAAGTTTTTTTCTGGTATGTCCCAGATCTGGCCCTTACCCACAATGTTCCATAGGAGAGCTCTGTGAACTGCCTTCCAAATGCACAGCAAGTTCTGGGATGCTGAGTCCCTCAGGCCACCATCGGACAGATTAGGCCAGACAGGCATGCTCCCAGAATGTGCACGAGAGTTACTCTGCTCCGATGCAGAACCAGAACCAGTGATCTGCACTGGGAGCACAAGCCAACTCCCTGATGAACCCTATCACTGCAGTCCTTTAACTGTTTTCTTGAGCCTTAAGAAAGATGTTTCTGCCAGTTCTTACTGGTTGTTCAAAGCTTCTGTTTGGGGACAAAGCACTGAAGTGCTTACTCTGCCATCGTCATCAGAGTGGACCCAGCACAAAGGGTCCAAAAAAGCAGGGGTAGAGATCCTATCATGGCCTGTCTCCTGGGGAGGCCAACTGCTCTAGTAAAGGTTGGTGGATGGCAGCTCCTCAACACCTCTTCCTGTCTGAGGCATGATTTTTATGCATTTCTTTTAAATGGTAGTAACTCTGAACTCTTACTATTTGAACAGACTTACAGTTAATTTTCTGGTAAACAATCATATCACCTGCAGTAATAATTTTGCCCCTCCTTTAATCCATATATGAGTCATTTCTTTTTCATTTTAATCACATTGTTCAAAACCTCCAAATAAATGCTGAATAAAAACACGATACTAGGTATTTTGTTTTTCATGTTGATGGGAATATGACAGATATTCTTATGAAATTAAGAAAGTCTCAGTCTATTCCTAGCCTTCTAAGAGTTTTTTTAACAAGCATAGCAATTAAAATCACATGCCTTATCGTCTATTGAAATAAAAGTTTTTCTTCTTTAATCAATAATGAATTACATAGACAACCTAATGTTAAAACACTCTCATATTCCTTAAACATTCTTTAATGATATATCTTTTAGCATAATTATAGATTTGTTTTATTCAGATATAACATGTCTTAAGTATTCTTCTGTCTTCTGCATTAACCAGTCTTTGTCTCAGTGCCTCTGTTTCATGCTATAAGTGTTCTTCAAATACGTGGAGATCCTTGGTAATCCATCTATTTTTATATATAAGAATACAGCAATCAGTACTGACTAGAGATTATTTTCCTTAATATTAGCAAAGGAGTAAATTTAACTGCACACTACAAAACAGGGACTATGGTGAGTGAGGATACCTTCAGTATTTGTGTGATTCAAGGCCAAAGTAGCCTGGGTACTGCCTTTTATCTGTTTGGCATAACGGCACAAGCCAGGAGTCTCCAGAGAGAGACTCTTCACAACATACATACACACAGACACCCACAGATACACGCTCTTATTAGAAAGCTGGGTTGTTTTTTGTTTTGTTTTGTTCTTTACTAATTGTAGCTTGAAGGTTTAAAGCCATAATTGCTCTGTGATTGGCCCACTTCTGACAATCTTTCAACTATTTACTATGCCAACAGCCCACAGTCTACTCTTCCTGAGTTTGGGCTAGGGTTTTTTCCTGGATTCTACTGAAATAGTTACTGGAAAGAAGTGGAAGCACTATTATAAGTTCCTGGAGTTTTATCTGTCTTTTTCATTTATAACTATCACATAAAACCTATTACTAGAGCCTGATATTAGAAAAATATATGAATGAATTTATACTTAATTTTGCTATCAATCTGACATCATGAACTTAATACCTTATGGAAAGTTCTCAAATTTCTGGCCCATTTTAAAACTTTCTGGTATTATCTTAACTGTTTTCTCATTTTATTTTTTTTTTAGTATTTCTATAGGCTTTTGAAAGTGAGACATAAACAAATATGCTTAGTCAATTATCTTGAATGAGCATAAACAAATATGCTTAGTCAATTATCTTGAATGAGGTGTAGAGAAGTTTCCTAGAGTTTGATTCGCTATTAGATTTATCACTGATACTCAAAAATCACCTGCTATTATGTATTTTTCAGATTAAGCATTACCCAAAGGTATCAAAACTAACTCCAAATATTGTGTAAGTCCTACTGTGAGCTACAAATGAATGTTCATGATCATTAATAGCAACAAGACAAACTAGCTTAACATAAATAAATGTACTATTTTTTCAAAATAAGAAATAGAGTTGTTTCATACCTGGCCAGTACTGAAGATCTGAACAAATGCTTTGAAGAGTTCTTGGATGTTGTCTGTACAAGCAAGAGGAACGTAAAGTACTAAATATATCTAAGTAACCTGGAGGGAAATTGCAAAAAAGTAGATTTTCTAATTGTCAAAATATTTCATATGCAATATCATCAATTTATCAAATATCAGAAAATTCAAAATATGAGCTTCATCTTTTATTTGTCCATTATATGACTCCATTTTTATAACATCTAAAGCACTGCTATTTAGTAACCTAATTATCTTATATCTTACAGTTATTTATCAGTTTACTATCTGTCACCTGTCTACCAGATTATTTTTTTTAATCTTGTTTATGAATATTGCTGCCAATGAAACTAAATTCAGATCAACAGAGGCAAAAGATACACATGTTTAGGCTAATGTTACTTTTAGTAAAGTGCATAAAGAGATATGGAATTGCTACTTCCTAAAAACAATTCCAAAAGCTCTAAAGAAGAATGTAATAGAACACTGTAAACCAGAGCTATTATCTTCCTCTCTTAAAGAGCCATTTGGTATGAAGAAAGTTCCTTCCATAACCGTACACCAGGAATACCCTGGTCATCATCCTTCCCGTTATTCTTAACTATTGGACCCCATTCTATTTTATATCTGTGATCCTAGGGAAAAGGTTGGCAGCAACAATAAAAACAGTGGTTATCATCTACCCCTGTGTCCTGATTAGGATTCAAGATTTTTCTGAGAACCCTTAGAGAACTTTTTTTTTTTTTTTTGCAATGAAAGGCTGCAGAAATGTTTACTGAATACAGTGCCAGGTTTATAAATAAAACTTATTTACAATTTCCATAGAGTTGGTCCCCCAGAGAGGTGGTTAAATCTCCAGTTTATCTCAAGATTTACACAAGCAAGTCAAGAAACTTGTTCCAAATACCTCTGCCTGCCTAAACTTAGAGAACAACTGGCAGCATGAGGAGAGCCCTAAAGGGAAATGGAAGAGTGCAGACTACAAGAGCAACAGCAACAAACAATGATAGCATTAACAATTCTACTCTATTCGACCCTTGCTATGGGCCAAATACTTTATTCACATCAGTTCATTTGCTCCTCTAAATGAGATATGGAGTTCTTATTCTCATTTTCTATATGACAAAACAGTGGGTTAAAGAAAACAAAGCAAATTCTGCGGTTAGTCAGTAGCAGGCTGATTTTGATCCTGGCCCACTCCAAAGTCCCCACATTAACCACTAAGGCCTCAGGAAGGAGGCAGAACAGCATAAAGAGGTAATAAAATGGAAAGATTTTCAGACTAAGCCCCAGGTTCAAAACCTTTTCATTTTTTCTCACTCTTGCATTCTTTATCTTATAGCCCTTATTAAATAGAGGCAAAGGAAGAGTAAAGAATTAGTAAACGAATTAAGCTTGTACAAAGTGCAGCACCAAGTCAAACTTTTGTCATAAAACTGTTCAAAAACCTGCTCTTTCATTCCTGGGCTTTAATTGTTTGTATTGATTTTTAAAAATCTATTTCTCCCAACATATAAAACAAATATTTTGATAATCCTCTAATATTCCTTATTTTAGTGCCATACCAAAAAGAAAAAATAAAGAAAGAAACTTCATGAAGCCAACATCCCTCTCAACTGACTGAGTATAAGCCCAGTATCAAATTGTTTCAACACTCAAATAAAGTATGTATATAGAGACATTCTGTAATAGAAGAGATGGTGATTGTCTGTGTCTTCATAAATGTATTCTCAGAGATTAGTATGTTACCTGAAATCCAATAAATGTTTGTCCAAAAAAACAAAAAACAAAAAACAAAAAACAAAAAAAAACAAAAATAAAAACCCACCCATCTAAATGCAATGTGATATGCTAGACTGGTTCGTAGAACAGAAGGACACTAGCGCAAAAACTATTGATTTGGGGAAATCAAACTTTATTTGGTGGAATCTAAATGAAGTTTGTAATTTCATTAAAAAGTATTGTACTAATATTAATTTCTTAGTTTTGAAAAACGTATCAAGATTATGTAATATGTCAACATTAGGGAAGCAAGGAGAAGTATACATGGAAACTGTACTATCTTGGCAACTTTTCAGTAAACCTAAAATTATTCCCCCCCAAAAAAATTACCAAAAAAAAAAAAAAAAAAAAAAAAAGAGAGAACCTGGCCCACAGAAAATGCTAATAAATCATGGCTACTATACTAGTTATTAATAGTATTTGAATTCCTTGGTTTAACTGGCAACAAAAATATTAACTTACCATATTTATTTTCAAAGAAGGACTGCGCAGAGATATGAGATGTATGCCAATGGGAAGAAATTTTTTTGCCTTTACAAAATCCAGGAAGTAGACTGTCTACTAGTTGATCAATCTGTCCAATTTTTAATTCCGACAATCCAAGATCCCTTAAGTTAAGGACACTCTGTAAATGATTAAGCCAATCATAAAAGCATTAATATTATCAAGATACTTAATTTAAAAAGAATTTATCAGATGAAACAGTATGATTTCTAAAATATTACAAATGCATTGATTTCCTTTGTCTTCTCGATTTTTAAAAAATAAAAGTGGTACAAATATTTTTACGGTTCTAGTTTTACCGAATTTGGTTATGTAAATTATATAGAAAGGTTTAACAAAGGTAAAAGATTACATTGACAATAGTATCCTAAAATAAAGAGATGACATTTGAGGATACATAAGGGGAAAAGAATCAGTTTTTTTCCCAATCAAACCAACACCACTGGATTTAAGCATTATCATTCCCCAAAATTAAGCGAAATGCTTGATTTTTTATTTTTCTTGTCTCCACATAAGGTACTTTGATCTGGAGCTATTCTACCAAATGCAAGTCAAACATAAGGACAAAGTAGGAGAGTTAACTACTTGCTGACTTAAAAAGTGTGCTATATAAGATCAGGGGGACTTCCTCCAATAGTGTGGAAATGATTTGAGACCCATGTTAAGGTTTCTGAATCGGGGAAATTTCATTCCAGTGATAATCTTTACCAGCCCACAGAGCATTAAAGCTGCTTTCTGTCCCTGAAGCCTATAATCAAAAGCCTACTAGATAAAGGAGGGTACATGCTGTTACCACTGGTGACCTCCCTCCTCTGGCTCATTGCAGAGATCCTTCCACAAACTGAGAGGTTTTCAAGTTACCCGTATCTAACTTCTAATTAGTAAGGAAATGAACAAGTCAAAAATGTGTGGAAAAGATGTGGCTTCTCCCTCAAAGCCAACTGAGCAGGTAAACTCACTGCCCTACCCTCTCCGTGAGACATGACTCCCAGGGGTATAAATCTCCCTGGCAGCGTGGGACATGACATCATGGGACTGAGAAAGCCTTGTTGACCTTGGGGGAAGCAAAATGAAATAAAATAAAGTTTCAGTGGCCAAGAGATTTCAAAGAGAGTTGAGAGGTCATTCTGGAGGTTATTCTTACGCGTTATATAGATATCCTTTTTTTAGTTTTTAGTGTACTGGAATAGATAGAAGGAAATACCTGAAACTGTTGAACTACAACCCAGTAGCCTTGAATTCTGAGGACTGTATAACTATGTAGCTTATACAGTATGACTGCTATTGTGAAAACCTTGTGGCTCATATTCCCTTTATCCAGTGTATAGACAGATGAGTAGAAAAATGTGAACAAAAAGTAAATGAATAATAGGGGTGATGGGGGATAAGATGTTCTGGGCATTCGTCTTTACTTGTATTTTTATTCTTGTTTTTATTTTTATTTCATTTTATTATATATATTTTTTGGAGTAATGAAAATGTACAAAAATTTATTTTGGTGATGAATGCACAACTATATGATGGTACTGGGAACAACTGATTGTATACTGTGGATGATTGTAGGGTATGTGAATATATCTCAATAAAACTGAGTTAAAAAATGTATGAAAAATCAGGAAAGAAAACAGTCATCTTTAAACAGCTTTAACATAACTACAAACTGTCTAGGAGTGAGTTATTTTCTTGTCCACAAGCACTGACAGGGAGACATCAAAGACAAAGAAACAATTACATGTTACTCATGGCTAAAACACCTAAAACTGCAAGGAAGGAAAATAGAAATATGCAGAACAAGTATCAACTCATGACTGATGCAAAGAGATATTTCTGGATTATACAGATCTGGATTGACAAGTCACTTGTATTGTCAGAATCCACTTACTCATTAGTAAAATGACTATGAAGTATGTCCTGCCTATTTCTCAGGGTGATGGTAAGGATCAAAGACAGAGAACGTATTTTATTTATCTACATATTCTAACACACATTAGGGTGGTGGTATTCAGTAAAAGATAGTTAAATGCATGATGAAGTAAAATACTTAGTGCTTTTTTTATACATTTAGCATATTGTTATAACTGAACGGAAGACTACAAAATTCAAGAGCAGGTTTTCAAGTTACCTTTACAAGGGATTGCACACATTCTTAACTAAGAAAGAGAATCACTGCCTTAGCTTATTGGTTATCAGTTCTTAGGAACATAAAGAGAAATAGGTACAAACAAACAAGATAACTAACACACAGTGTGGTGACTGATATTATAGAAATATAAAAATACTGGTGAGGGAACACCAAGCACAGAGCAAATATTTAAGTCAGATAAAGCTCCACTAGGGTAACAACTAATATACAAAACAATGGGAGAAAAAGCTGGGGAGCACATGAAAGGGCCTGGTAAATATGAGTTGTAGTAGAAAGTTTAGTGAAGGAAGAAGGGTCTAGAACTATGGACTGTGGCCAAATTGTGAAGAGCCTTGTCTGAATTTGATTTTACAGTCTATATATTATGATTAGTTTTGCTTTACACAAAGATAAAAGAGGATAAAGAAGATGGACTGGTTGAGAGAGAAGGTGAATAGATAAGTTAAAGATAAGAGCCTGAACTAAGCCCTGATTAAGAAGGATGGAAATAACAAATCATAGCTGACAGACATCTGAAGATACAGAACGGCATAGGGATTGAGAGGGAAAAGGGTTCTGGATGGATGTGCTAGTTATCGATTTTTTGCCTCTCAGTTTCACCTCACCCTTTTTGCAGGCTTCTTGAAAATGTACCCAGGCCCTTTAAATATTCTTCCTTTTCCAGTTGGCATAATATTAAGCTCTGTCATTAGAGGGCACTAGAGAGACACTAGAGGTGGAAAGGGTTTTTGTTCTGGTGTGGGTGGTCCATCTGTGTCCCGCAAGGCACAATGACCAGCAGCTTCCCCTGGTACTACCACACCTCCCCACTGGGTGGTTTTATAGCAGAGTTTCAACATGAAGACACATCCCCATGAACAGCTCTCCATGGTACCATAGAAACACACTTCCTAGATTTATAGCAAGCTTGCCTGGAACGGCACTAAGGCAGCTTCTCAGCCATTCAGCAACCGAAGGTTATGCCCTCTCCAACAAGTTGAGGATCTCAGCCAGGAGATGGGGAAATCTTTCTGGGATCGTCTATCTCAGCCCTAGGAGTATTAGTAGCTCCTTAAATCTGCTAGCCCAACTCATTATTTTTTTATTGTGGTAACATATATAACACAAAATTTGCCATTTTACAGGTATAATTTAGTGGCATTGATTATTTTTGCAATGTTGTGCTACCACCTTCCAGTACTACAACTTTTTCATCACCCAAAAGAGAAACTCTTTACCCTTTAAGCAATAACTCCCCATTCCTTCTTCCTTCAGCTACTAGCAACCTCTAATTGTCTGTATCTGTGAATCTGGCTTATTCTAGTATTTCACATAACTGAAATCACACAGTATTTGCCCTTTTGTGTTAGGCTTATTTCACTCAGCATAATGTTTTCAAGGTTCAACCATGTTGTAGCATGTATCAGAACTTCAATCCTTTTTATGGGCTGAATAATATTCCACTGTATGGAGAGACCATATTTTGTTTATCCATTCATCTGTCGATGGGCACTTGGGTTGTTTCCACCTTTTGGCCACTGAATAATGCTGCTATTAACATTGGTGTACAGGTATCTGTTTGAGTCCTTGCTTTCAATTCTTTG
This sequence comes from Choloepus didactylus, assembly GCF_015220235.1. NCBI lineage: Eukaryota > Metazoa > Chordata > Mammalia > Pilosa > Megalonychidae > Choloepus > Choloepus didactylus. The sequence continues at coordinate 10,452,547 of NC_051311.1, read as the reverse complement.
AGGAATATATACCTAAAAGGAGAATTGCTGGATCACATGGTAATTGTAATGTTTAACTTTTTAAGGAACTGCCAAACTGTCTAGCAAGTCATATATTTTTTTAGAGTTCTCTTTACTTCTTAACTAGCCAATCCCTTGTTACTCCAATTATCTGTCATAGTTAATATTTTTTTTAAATTAAACTCCACTGCTCAAATGACTATGTGGTTTTTCTCTTCTGGTTGGACTCAGACTGTTACAGAGAGACTGAGTTAAAGTTTAAATTTAACTTTAAAATAAACATTTAAAAAAAACATTTGAAATTTGTGGGAGGAACTGAGTTTTGGACATCTTAAATTTGAGGTCCCTGAAGCATATCCACATGGCTATGTTTAATAAACCACTATATAATCAAGTCTAAAACTAAGAGACTTTAGAGTTGGAGACACATTTGGGAGTTATCAGCATACAGATATATACAGAGGTTAACTGAAGATATGAAAATGGATAACACGACCTGAGGAGAATGTACAGAATAAAAATTAGATTAAGGATAAAATGTTTAGTAAACTCAATATTTAAAGGATTGGCAATGGAAAAACTCCAGCAAACAGACAGGAAAAAAAAATCACAAAATTAGTTATCCAGCAATTGAAGGGATATTTTGAAAGCTGTTAGGCCTAATGCTTAGGAAAAGTTTAAAAGATGTGGATTTAAAAAACCTCAGGGGTGGGAGTGGGGATGTGGGAAAGGCAGGGGTTTAGCACTAAAGAAATCAACATTGACTTTAGCAAAGCAAGTCTGTAAAATGCTAAAAGCAACAGCCAAATTAGGATGAGATGTGGTATGAATAAGTTTTGCAAGTACAGATACAAGTTCAGACTACTCTTTCAAGAAGTCTGGAAGCAAAAAGAAAATAAGTAAGCAACTTGACAGAAGTTGAAAGGAAGGTTTTTTGCTTGCTTTTTGGGGGGTAGGTGCTTGAATTAGCAAGAGGTGATGAAAGCAAAGAAGTGACCACATAGCAAAGGAGGTGAGTAGAGATGAGGGAGGATGATTAAGGAGAATGACAAAGTTTTGTGAAACAAGAAAGAGCACCAACTAAAGACAAGTAAAAAAACTAATGAGAATATATCAGAGATTAAGAACACCAATTCTATATTTGAGACCACCAGTCTTAAGGTGAACACCATCCCAAATTTAGCTATTTTTCAAGCCCTAAAAATTACATCATCAATGACCTAGCAATTTTGCTTAATGAAATAATCAAAGATTTAGCAACAAGGGTAGTGACAACAGTGTTGTTCATAGCAGCAAAAAAACTGGAAACAATATCCAACAACAGGACTTAGTTAAATAAATTTATGGGACATCACACAATGGAATACCTAGAAGTCATTAAAAATATAGAAAATGTATAGCAGTATAACAAGAGGTTCACAATAGTTTATTAAATGAACAAAGCACAATCTAAAAAGAGTGCAAGAGAAAAACAGACATGAAATACAAACACCAAAATGTTAACGGCATTTTCTCTGGGAAATGAGATCACAGATGATCTTATTCCTTGTCTATATGAATATTTTCAAAAACTTCTAGATTCTGATACGTGTAGTGTTTGCAGTAGGAAGTTTCTTTTGGACCATAATATGGGAGCAGGGTGTAAGGATGGCAGAAAGACAATGAACTGCCTACAGAAAATAGCAATACGAATTGGGCAAATAGTATAAAAGGAACATGTAAAGATGACAAAGGCAAACTTTCCATCTAATTAAAATTTTAGTCCAAGACTGATATTACAACCTTCCTGAAAGTGAACTCTTTCAACTCCTCTCCAGAGTCCTTTGCGCTAAGACCCTGGTATCAGGGCTGAGATCATAAGCTATTCATGAGTTAAAGAGGCTTTAGGAAAACTTAACTATGGATTATATTTCCCATGGGAAAAAAAATGTATTTTGAGCTACCAAACAACTACCTTATTAATAAAGCTTTTCAACATAAAGTTTCCTAAGTTGGGAATTTCATTTATCCTAGATAGCACTGATTTTATAATTCTACGCATACTGAAAGTATAGTCTCATGACTTACAACTTTACTTTCAGGTACCTATATCCAATTGCTCAACTACACTGAAGGTTCCTTACTATTCTATCCTTCTCAAAACTTGGAAGGCAGTTGTGGTTAGTTACCCACGGGTTCACTGCTAACTGCTGAAGGAACACAAAAGAATATCTAGAATGTATTGCAAAAATAGTAATCTAGGAGGTGAATACCAAATATAGCACAATATGAAATATTTTCCAATTAAATGATTAGACAACAAAACAGAAATTTTTCTATACACAATAAAAGCCCGAATTAGATATCTTTAATTGCAAAAGAGATTAAGCTGAAGGCAGAAATGCCTAAATATAGATACATTTAATTAACATGATTAAAAATTACTGAATCAAAAGGCTTTCTCACACAACCCAAGTGAAAACTCTTACCTCACTGCTGGGAGCCTCATGCTCAGGAACTGTATCTCGATGCTGGTTTTGAGGGGCTGATGCACTAACAGAAATAGATGTGTTTTTTGGTGAATGAAAGGCATTGATGAGATGACTCAGAGGAACCGTAACCTAGAAAAAAATAAAGTTTCAAATTAGTGTGTGTGTGTGTATGTATGTTTAATAAAAAGAGAAACAATCTTATTTTTCTCATCAGAATTTGGGATATTTAAAAACTTAAATACATACCGTATAGCAAACTGCAGTAACTACTCTGATTTACTGCTGATATAGTTTTTCTACGTAATATTCTGGCTACATAAATAAAAAAAAATACTAAAAATACATCTATTTCATTGTCCCAGCAATCCAACTTCTAAGAATTTACCCTAAGGAAATAATCTTAAAAATGCTTGCACATGCAAAGACAACAATGTTCACCAAAGCATTTTTACAATGGTGGAAAGCTGGAAATGTCCACCATTAGGAGAGAAGCTGAATTAACGATGATACCACCACAAAATGAAATACTTAACAATCATTTAAAAAATAACAACAGTAAGCATATACCCAGAATTTTATTACTTCTCAACTTCCCACTGCTAATATCCTGCTCCAAGTCACTAGCTTGTATTTTTGCAATAGCCTCCTTACCACTCTCCCTGCATCTGCCCTTGTCAGCTGCAGTTATTCTCAGCACAGCATCAAAATGATCACATTAAAACCAATGCCAGATCATGTCACTCTTCTGCTCAAAACCTCCCAATGGTTATTCTTCTCTCCTAGAGTAAAAGCTTAGGTCCTAACAACTGTCATCTATGAAGCCCTACATGCCCTGTTTCCTTATTCTCTCTCAGAATTTATCTCCTGCTATGTTCCTCTTCCCTCTCCTTGCTCCAGTCCCACTGGGCTCCTTGCTGTTCCTGGGACACACCCTACAGGTTCTCACTCAAGGCCTTTGCATTTGCTGTTTACGGCTCCTTGTGTAGTTAACAACAGAGCTTGCTTTCTAACTTCACTAGTTCTTAACTCAAAAGTCATCTTCTCATGAGTCCTTCCCTTGCCAAACCTATCTAAAATTTCAGAAAACTTTCTCTAAAAAATATTTCTTATCCCCCTTCTCTGCCTATTTTTCTTCTTGGCCCTTTTCACTATCTAACACACTTTATATATTTACTTATTCATCTGCATCTTATTTATTATCTGTCTCTCAAACTAGAAAGCAAGCTACATGTGGCAAGGGATTTTTTTTCTCTGTTTTATTAAATATTGTATCCCAGTCCACTAAAAACAGTGCCTGGCACACTGTGCTAAATACAGATTTGATGACTAAACAAATAAATTCAGTGGTTCTTTCTATATGCTAGGTATTATATTATGTGTTTTACTTATATTATCTCATTTAATTCTCATAACAGTCATATCAGCTAGTTACCATGATATTCCCTATTTAATAGATGAAGATAGTGTGGATTTAGATAGGTTCAGTGGCATGCCCAAGGTCACAGCTAATAAATATAGGAGCAAGGAATCTAATCCAGAGAATCTGACTCTAGATTCCACATTGTTAAGACTTCTCATCCCATAGTTATTGATATGGAAATAAACTCAAGATATATTGCTAAATGAAAAAGGTAGGCTGTAACACTTTATCTTTTATACATGCATACACATTTCGTATGGAGAAACAAGTGTAAATGAATTTATTCTAAAATGTGATTACCTCTGAATAATGAGATTGTGAATGATTTTTTATTTTCTAATATTTTTCTTTATTTTCAGCATTTTTGGCAAAGAGCATTGAATCAGAAAGAAACAGTATGCCCTTTTTAAATTACAAAGATACACAGTTTCTATTTCTTTGAAAAAGAAGTCTATTTTAATTGGTCATACCTTTTTTTCATTAAAAAATGAATTTAAATTGCTAAAAGATCCTTTGATCTCTTCTTAATGAAAAAGTTCATCTGGTCCCTTCCCTAATTTTACAATTTAAATTCAAAAGTATTCTATCAAGTAAAGCAACTAGAAATTCCAAATGTGCTCACCATTTTTCACAGTATACAATCCCTAAGGGTCCTATATTTGAGCCCAGTATAGACTGCCTATAGTACACAAAATCTCTTTATCACCTCTACCAACATCACATACGCTAACTCTCCACCCAGGTGATGCTAAATTCTCCTAAAATAAGGCCCTCCTAACATGAACTAAGGGAAAGAATTTAGTTTCAGAAAGTATAATACTGTATTCAATACACCAAGTCAGACATAGTTTTCAAAAAATTGCAGCCTCTTGTAGACATCATCAACTTAGGAAATAGCATCTTCAAGCTTCCAGAAGATTACACCAAAATCACCTCTCTCCACCCTCCCCCATATCCCATCACTACTCTTGAAATTCTCTTCTTTCTTCAAAATAAAATCTCAGTCCCTTCTTTTCATAACTACTCGCTTTAGTAGGGGCATCATATCTCTCTTCTGAATCAGTGCAACAGTTCCTAACTAATAACACTTCCACTCTGTCCTTCCACAGGCCACCATATTCTGTACATAGCAAGCAGCAAGAACAATCTATTAAAAATGTAATCCTGATCATGTCACTCCTCTGCTTAAAAAAGCCTTCAATGGTTCCCAATGCACTTGAAATATCCAAACTCCCTTAAAATAAAACCTGAAACTAACTCCCTGTATAATCTGCCTCAAAGTTCTCTGCAACCTCCTGTCATTGCTCCCTTTGTTGGCCTTAGTTTTGCTCAGCTCTTTCCTTTCTCAGGGCCCACATAAATATTCTTCCTTCTGTTAGGATGCCTGCTCGCTTTCCCTCACTTTCCCCTGGCTAACTCCTACTCATCTTTTACTTCGTACCTCCATTAAACAAGACCCCACATTTGCTTTGTTTACTTGGCACATAACTGATGCCTACCTAATAAACATCATTTCATTTCCTATAACCAGCCATGACTAGCAAGCAAAAAAAAAAGGGGGGGGGGTGGGGGAGGAGACGGGCTACACAAATCATATCCTTAATTTTTTAAAAAACATCAAAAAGCACCTGAATATTCTCAAAAAACATTTACTTGCAAAACCGTGAAAACTCGTAAAAAATAAAACTATCAAGTGTCACAATAAAAAAAAAGTTTTAAATAAGCCACGAACAAAATATTATCACCAAGTGATTACCGCACGAAAGAGAATAGGCAAAAACACTTGGATCGACTTTTCCCTGCCCTATACAAAAAAATGGGAGGAGGTTTAATCCAATTAAGACTTGCAAGCAGTCAACGCCTTGAAAATGTATCTTAGTCAGTCACTTCTCGTCAAAAAAAAAAAAAAATTTGTGGGAGGTTTTTCAAATTATTAAAGCATGTTTGGGTGGCACTCCACTTAAAGGAAAAGAAAGAGCAGGGCATCGGGGTTGTAAACGTTAGAGCCTCTGTTCTATGGGGAGGCATGAAATGATGCTCCCTTTACAGCTAAGCAAAGCCATTTCCCGGTCCCCACCGCAGAATGCCCGACAATGAACAAAGCCGGACAGATTTCCTCGCAGGAATTCCACCAATTGGCTCGACGAGTTATCTCGCTCACATCACTCCTCTGCCCCCAGCAGGCTCATAGTCAAGCCTTTTATTAGGTGTCAGGCCCGACTCCCAGCGTCGTCCCCTGATGCACTTCTCAACCCGGGGCTCGCGCTGGGTTAATCGCTTCCTTTCTACAGCCCCTTCCAAGAAACCGATTCCAAGAAACGCAACTGGCAAGCCGTAGCGGACAGGGCCGAAGAAAAGTGGCCCTTGCCGGACTCACCTGGGGCTGCACCGTGGTCGACAGGGAAAACATCTCCTCTGGGCCTTCCGCGACCTCACCCGCCTGCAGAAGCTGCCCCTCTGGTCCACCGCCCGGCGGGGAGGCGCTAAGCCCTTTCCCTTCCTTCCTTCTTCTCCCTCCCTGAAGCTCTTTCAGAGGCGGAAAATGGCCTCCCCTGCCCACAGCCACTGCAACGACAGACAAATGTGCCCCGGAAGACGAGGCCCTCATGCAACAGTACTTCCGGGGCAGAGCGCGCCCCGCCGGGGCCGCAGGCGTCTTCTTGGGACCGCCGAATCTCCCCGGTTCCCAGTGAAAGGGTGTTAACATAGAATGCCAAGGCCTCTGGATCCCAAAGCTCCCTGGCCGTGGGAGGGCCTGTTTATAAGAGGGAATGGCATCCACCCGGTTACACCTCCCCCTCAGACTTTCTACACCTTCTTTACCAAATCTTTCAGTTTACTGCCCCATCCCGACGGGGCCTTGAGATACGATTCGCTGCCCTTTTATCTTCCCCATAGTAAATCCTTCCTGCTGGTCCTAATGTTTCAGCCAGGCAAGTGACATCCTGTCAGGCTACAGGGGCCGGGCCCGCCTCCTGCTCATCCAGTTTCTCCACATTCCGGGACTTCCCTAGTTTCCAAGCCTCAACCCTCGCCAATCCCTTCCCTGAATGTCCCCAACGCGTCGATATCTCTCCTGAGGGCGGAAAGGGCCAAGGGGAAAAATAGCAGGCTTTGGGAGGAGGGCAGGCCCCACCGCCTCGTTTGGAGACCGCGAGAACCTCCTCAAACCCCACAACTGAGACTCAGACTCAATTCCCCGTGGTCCATTTTCCGTAGACCAATGACCCTTCGCGCCTCCCATTCCGGACAAGTGAGGCCAGGCAAGGCGCGCATGCGGGAGAAGACGCAGAGTGACCCGAAGCGGGCCTACCAGCCCCGCCCGCACACCCATTAGGTCCTTCCGGTCCGCGGGGGAGGGGGGCGGGGCTGCGCGGCGATGACGCGACGGCGCGGCGACGGCGCGGCGACAGCGCGGCTGGGGGCGGGGCCCCATTTGAACCCAGTTGGCGGGAGTTGCGGCCCCGGCCGGGTGAGGCGGCTGCTGCGGGTTCCTGTCCGAGCTGGCGGGCGATGGAGCCCAGGGCCGGGAGCGAGAAGGAGAGCGACGGAAGCGCGGCGGCGGGGCAGGGCGCGATTCGGGTCCTGGTGCCGAGGCCGCCCTCCATTGAGGAGTTCACCATTGTGAAGCCCATTAGCCGGGGTGCCTTCGGGAAAGTGTACCTGGGGCAAAAAGGCGGCAGATTGTACGCAGTGAAGGTACGAAGGAGGCAGGAGGCGGAGGGCGAGGGTAGAGCTCTTGCGCCCTTCTTCCTGCACCTGATCTGGCAGGCCCTCTCTCCCTTGGCTGCCATCCGCGGGGCACGTCGGAGTCTTGCCTCGGCCCCGCCCTCCTCTCCACCCCTCGGGTGCTTGGAGCCTCCAGAAAGCTCCACCCTGCCCATGGCTGTGGGAACGGGTGGGGAAACCGAGGCCACGGAGGTGGTGGTTTCACCGGCCTCAGTGCACGGAGCACGAGCCAAAGCCCTAGCTCGTGGTCTAACCCACGCTTCCCTCAGATTTCTGAATCCAGGAAGTTTTTTAAGTAGCCGGTCCTTTCGTTTTCGATGTTTGCGTGCTTTGACAAAATTGCTGAAATTCTTTAACCACAGAAGGGTGCCTAGTTTTAGATTCTTCAAGTTTGACCTACTAGTGAAGAAGTTTTGCTAATGGGATCACTGTGTTTGGCCCTAAAGCTGCACTATTTTCTGTTGTCTGTTACGAAATTTTTGAATGTTATGCATTCATCTGAAAATCTTCTGAATCCTTTTTACTCATTTGGTCTTTGCTAGGATTAAGATTGAAATTGCCACTTTCAGACTACTTTAATTCTGTCCGTTTGATGGAGATTAATTTCTGACCTGCTGGGTAAGCAAAAGATCTCCTTAAATCAACCTTGTTTTGCTCCTTAAACCTTCCATTATTATGAAATCTGGTAAGTATTTTTAACAAAAGGTTAAGCTGAAATATGCCCTAAATCAATCCTCTAGCCTTGCAGCAGTATACATCATTCTGAAAACAGTCAAGAGCTTTTAGTGTGTTTGAAGCTCTCCTGCCTACTCTCGGTTCTCATCCACTCCCATGGTTTCAGGTTGCTCTCATTTCAGACTGAGAGAAGGTAATGAAGGAGAGGAGAAGCCAGCAGTCGAGGGCCAGGTGTAAATTCAGCTTCCTGATGGACATGGCCATGTGAATGTCTAGCCGGAACCTGCAAATTGTACTTGCTTAACTTGTAACAATCCTCTCCACCTAACTGCATAAGCTCTGAACCTCCTGTATGCCCTTTTTCCATTTAATAGCGCCACTGTCAATTTTTCAGTCCAGAAGCCTGAGTTTTTTTTTTTAACTTTCTTCTACTTCATCTATATAGCCTATCTCTCAATGAGTTCTGTAAATTCTGTCACTGTAATCTCTTGCATATTCATTGTTTTTACCCCTTCCTTTCCATTCCTAGTTCTCTGCCTGAGTACCAGCCTTCATGTATTCCCTTTCTTCCTTCTTTCCTTTTTTTTTAATACATTTTTTATTGTGAAATTTAACATACAGAAAGGTGATAACTTTCGAAGTATGATTTTACAAGTAGTTATATAGGCCATTTCAAAGAATGTTATGGGTTACCATTCTACTGTTTATGTCCTTATTGTGAAGTATAAGATATACACAGAAAGGTGATAACTTTCAAAGTACAATTTAATGAGTAGCTATAGAGCACATTTCAAAGAATGTTATGGGTTACAGTTACGCCATTTCAGTTATTTCCTTCTAGCTATTCTAATACCCTAGCATCTAAAGATTCAGTATTCGTAATCCTTTGTTAAATCCTATCTTGTCTGTTGCTATCCCTTCCTTTAGTTTAATCACTTTCTTGATCTTCAGGGTTGTCTAGGCAGTGACCACCCTAACTTGTTCATATTAAAAAAGAAGTGTTGACATTACGGGGAAGGGGACTGCATCTGGTTGATGTTCTTAAAGAAGCTGTTGCCTCTGGGTTTTAGAACTTGTTTGGAATATAAGCACCCCGGTGGATTTAAGCTTCTGAAAAATAAACTTTAGTGAAACTTTTTTATAGACTCTCAGATAGGGAGCTAGGTATTTCGGGACTACTGTTGGTTAGAGCTTGGCATACTGTGGCCATTTGGGATATCTGGCTGGAACTTGCATAAGAGTAACCTCCAGGATGGTGTCTCAACTCTCTTTGAAATCTCTTAACCATTGTAATCTTATTTTGTTACCTTTCTTGTCACCCTTTGGTCAAGAAGGCATTTTCAGTCCCTCGATGCCAGGGCCAGGCTCATTCCTAGGAGTCGTTTCCCACACATCAGGGAAATTCACTCCCTTGGGAGTCATGTCCCACATAAGGGGGAGGTTAATGAATTTATTTGCCAAGTTGGGCTTACATTGAGAAAGGCCACATGTGAGCAATGAAAGAGGTTTTCTGGAAGTGCTTCTTAGGCAAAATTATAGGGAGGCTTAGCCTCCCTTTTATAGCCATAAATTTTGCAAGAGGAAGCCTCAAGATTGAGGGCTTGACTTATTAAGTAAGGGGTTCCTAATTTCACGTAGCATATATTCTGTCCAAGGTAAACAGTATCTTCACATCATCTCTGTTAGTTTGCTAATGCTGCTGGAATGCAAAACACCAGAGATGGATTGGCTTTTATAAAAGGGGGTTTATTTGGTTGCACAGTTACAGTCTTAAGGCCATAAAGTGTCCAAGGTAACACATCAGCAATTGGGTACCTTCACTGGAGGATGGCCAATGGTGTCCGGAAAACCTCTGTTAGCTGTGTAGGCACATGGCTGGTGTCTGCTCCAAAGTTCTGGTTTCAAAATGGCTTTCTCCCAGGACGTTCCTCTCTAGGCTGCAGTTCCTCAAAAATGTCACTCTTAGTTGCACTTGGGGTATTTGTCCTCTCTTAGCTTCTCCGGAGCAAGAGTCTGCTTTCAACGGCCGTCTTCAAACTGTCTCTCATCTGCAGCTCCTGTGCTTTCTTCCAAGTGTCCCTCTTGGCTGTAGCCCCTCTTCAAAATGTCACTCTCAGCTGCACTGAGTTCCTTCCGTTTGAGCTCATTTATATGGCTCCAGTGATTTAATTTAGACCCACCCTGAATGGGTGGGGTAACACCTCCATGGAAATTATCCAAACATTCAGAGAATTACAATCTAACACTGATAGGTCTGCTTACACAAGATTACATCAAAGATAATGGCGTTTGGGGGGACATAATACATTCAAACTGGTACAATCTCACATTATCAATCATCATCACTCTCAATTTTAAACAACTATCATAAGACAAAACATCCCAAAGCTCTTATCAGCCCCTAAGGTATTCCTGTTAAGTATAGTCTATATTATATAATGGGAGTTTTTCCATATACCATAATTCTTTGTGCCAGTGTCCCTGGCGGCGGTCCCGACCAAACGAACTCACCCCATCCTTTCAAGCATAGTCTCTCTGCCTCTCCAGGTCCCCACTATGTGGTGTAGAGGTCCCTATTCAGCCAGTGGCACCCTGGAACTGCTATTCTGGAGCACTATCTGCATTTTCACAGAGGAGAAGTTTGCTCTGCCTCTCTTAATCTGCCATCTTCCTGGACCTTTCTTTTTTTAATATACAATTCAGTCATTGTTTGTAAACTAAAGAGTTGTGTGGCTATCACTCTGATCCAATTTTAGAACATTTCCATCACCCCAAAAAGAACTCTTTTGCTGTACCTGCCTCCTCGCCATCCCCAGCTTCAGGTAGCCACTAATCTACTTTTTGCCTTTATAAATTTGCCTTTTCTGGGCACTTCATATAAATGGGAACATAAATTGTGAGGTCTTTGCATCTGCCTTTTATCCACTTAACATGTTGTTTTTGAGATTCATCAGGCCTTCACTTCCATATCTAGTCTACTGGAGTAGCCCCCTAACTGGAACCACTATTTTTATTTTTTTAGTCCATTTTGTAGGCTATGACGTGCAAATTAAAGTCCAAAATCCTTTGCAACATAATCATGCTCCAAATTGTGGCTCTTGACTTCCATGTACCCCACGATATCACCACTCCAGACAACTAAATAGTTTTTTTATGTTTCTTGCCTCTAAAACTTACTTTTGTGTTCATCCTCCTTAAGTGATTTTCTTCCACCCTTGTCTGCCCTCCTCCACATATTTTATTAATCTATTAAGGTCCATCTTAAATCCCATTCATGTTTTCCCTGATCTCTCAGACCCATCCCATTGAAAATGTTTCTTATAATGTCCCCAAGATCTTTTGCTTTTTCCTTGACCATTAATAATCAGTCAGTATCAGTTGTTGAAATGAGAACATGAGTTCATTTGTTTGATGTTTGTTGACCATCCCCTTTGTACACAGGATCAGAGGATACAGTGCTGAACAAGATGATTCAGTTGATTGCTCCAACTTGAATGTAGATTGTTCTTTTATTTCTATACCAATAATTTTGAAATTTGAAAAGAGTACTTAGTTATTTCCTATAGGACAGCATTTGGGACTGCTAAGTTTCAGTAATTCTAACCATTCTTGCTGACTTTTCTTCTTTTTTTCCTCCCTAGACAAACTTCCAACATCCTTCCTCTATCTGATTCTATTCTCATCCCTCAAAGAATCAGAAATAAAAAAGGAATGTATCAGCAGTTATTTCTCTGTGCCTATGTTCCTGGTTATGGGGCTTTTTATGTACATGAATATCTTTTTTGGCTTTGTTACAAGAAAAGCAGTACGGACTTTCTTCTACAACATGTAGGACATTCAGGACCATTTGTTTAATTCTTCTTTCTTCCCAAAAGGGTGTGGTACTTTTGCCACTAAATTCTAAGTAAAACAGTTCCATCTTGAAGATAATTTTTTCCCCATCTTAGCTGTTTCTCTGGCAGAGTTTTCCTGGTGGCATTGTGAGGTCCAAATGGCATCTGTGTATTTTATCTCTTTTGATTCTTTTGTGATGGCAACTTTGAAACCTGAGAATGCTTTGTAAAAAAAAAAAAAAAAAAAGATAAAATGAATGTGTTTGTTGTAATGTTCTCTACTATAGGTTGTCAAAAAAGCAGACATGATCAACAAAAACATGACTCACCAGGTACAAGCTGAGAGAGATGCACTGGCACTAAGCAAAAGTCCTTTCATTGTCCATTTGTACTACTCCCTGCAGTCGGCAAGCAATGTCTACCTGGTGAGTAGGTAACTTTGCATTTTTCTTCAGCCAGCAACCACTGAACCCAGTAATTTAAGAGCACAAACTCTGGATTCAGTGTGCCTGGGCTTGCGTTACAACTCGGGCACACACAAGCTTTATGACCTTGGCCAAGTTACCATACATCTGTTTCTTCTTGTGTAAAAAGGAGATAATAGCACATTTAAAAGGTCAGTATAAAATTCCCAGTGGATTAATCTACAAAATACTTAGAACAGTATCTGGTACATAGTGCTAAAAATATTTACCTAAAGGATGTAAATAGAAATCATACTTTATAATGTTTGGTGTATATTAAGAAAAGTAGTGAGTTTTCAGTGTGTGCAGGTTGAGAGTTGTTTGCTTTTCATTAAAGCTGCTGCTTACACTCCATTAATTCTAATGAGGAATGTAAGGGCTGGGGAGAGGCAAGTATGGTAGGTACTTTTACTGCAAGTTCCAGAGTTTCTTCTCATCTGTGAGATGGTGTGTGGATGAAAAGTTTGATAACCCAATAGCTTCTGTTTAATATAGACATATGGTTTTCCATAAATAAATGGATTTTGAGGATGTAGGTTCTAAACCTGAGATTTATACTTTTTATGAACAGAAGATCATTCCTTTCATAATTTGGTTGCTTCAAGGACTGGAAACTCTTCTCCCCATTATGCTGAATTTCTCTTAACTGTGGAATATAAATGTGCCACCTGTCAACTTTTTGCTCTACCAAAACTTGAGACTGAACAGAACTCTCATACCGAAGAACATCATGCCCTCAGCTTCAAGCTAATATCTGAAAATTCAGGGTGGATTATTGAGTCTATTCCAAAAGGCTTTTGGTACCTGATATGTTTTGGTTTCCTAGACTGCTCAAGCAAATACCATGAAAATGGGTCAGGATAAACAATGGGAATTTATTTGCTCAGGGTTTGAGACTGGCTAAAAGTCCAAATCACAGAGTTGTCAAGACAGTGCTTTCTTCTGGAAGACTATGGCATTTCTGGGGCTGGCTTCTGAGCATGTTTTGTCCTTAGCTTGTCACATGGCAAGACACGTAGAGGCCTCTTCGAGGTCCCATTGAATTTCAGCTTCTTGCTTCTCTTGCTTCTCAGAATTTCATTCCACTTATGTAGGACTCCAGTAATAGGATTAAGACCCATCCTGGGAAGTAGGCACTGCTGGGGTCCAAGCTCCATGACTGAGCAGGGGCTGCAGGGAGTGCCACACGGTCCCTGTGGGGAGATGCTGCCGCCATTGCCACCTCCCTCAGTGAGCACAGCTACACTCGCTGAGCAGGGCCTCTGCAGGCCGTAGGCACCGCGGGCCAGTTTGGTGTCACCTCCTCTAAGACCATGCTGGTCTTTCTCAACCTTGTCTTCTAGGGGACAGCTGACATTTTATGCTGTATGGGAGCCAGTGTCTTCATCACTTATGACGAGCATGACCACTTCTTTGGAAATGTGTACCCTCTCATCCCTGCTGTAGTGGTCATGGCGTAGGAGCCCTGCTTTTCATTATTGGGCTAATTGGCCACTGCACCACAATCTGGGAGAGCTGCTACAGACTTATACCACGTTTGTCATCTTCCTCCTCTTGGTTTTTGTGACAGAAGTTGTTGTGGTTTTGGGATATGTTTACAGGGCAAAGGTGGAGAATGAGAGATAAGAAAGTGTATAGACCTACAACGGAAGCAGTCCTGAGGCTGCTAGCTGGGCTATTGATTATGTATAGATTCAGCTACACTGTTGTGGAATTCACAACTACTCAGACAGGGAAAATACAGAGTGGTTCAGAGAAACCAAAAACCACAGTATCCCACCTAGCTGCTCAGAGAGACTTCCAGCAGCTGGAATGGCCGTCTGGCCCACCCCTCTGATCTCTGTGCTGAGGGATGTGAGACTCTAGTTGTGAAGAAGCTATGAGAAATCATGACGCATGTTACCTGGGCAGCGCTGACATTTGCAGCTATTCAGCTGCCAGGCATGCTGTGTGTGTGCATCGTGTAGTGCAGGAGTAGAGACCTGCTTATGAGCTCATCAGTGGGTGGAACCTGTGCAAAGGGAGCTTTTTCATCTTGTTTTTCTGATTTGGAAGGTGAATTGAACAGGTCTGCTGCTATTGGCCTCTGGAGTTCATTTTCTTAAAGCACGTGTACACTGGTGTTGGGCAAGGCAGCTTGACTCTTCATGTACCTACTTTTCTACTTACTTGCCCACAACTTTCTTTTCCCTTGTTCTCGCTGACTCTTTATGTCCCTAAGTTTTTAGAGTATGGCAGTAAATGTTATAATTTCAGAACCATTTGTGAGTTGTGTAGTGTGGTAGAATTGAAGGAGGATGTGGACCTACTTTTGTTGCCTCCAATTAATGGGACTGATTCTGAAGTATCACCAGATCCTTATAGTCTTTTGGCTGGAAGGGGGAGGAAGCCAGCTCTCTGGTTGAACTTAACACCAGATGCACCCTCATCCATTTCTCTTAAAATATTTATAAATCATAGTCCAGTAAGATAGCAACTGTACAAAATAGCTAAAATAGATTGTAGAATAATATAGTTAGTTTCTTGGTTCATCTTCAAAATCAGAGAGTGATCTTTGAAACTAGCAGTTTTTAATCAAAGCTGGCTTTATGGGAGGAGTATAATGTATGCACTACTGTTTTTAAACAATTAGTGTGAGTGCATGTGTTTTTGTATGATTTGAATTCTGTTCATCATATGTCTTAAACTTGTTTGGAAATAATGTTCCCAAAAACAGTATGTAGATGTGATCTCAGTTGTTAATAGAAAAATCTAATTCATTGACTGTGTATCATCCCTCAAAAAAAAAAAAAAAAAAACAGACACATCTCAATTGGGCTGGACCATACCTTAACTAAAGCAACCTCATCAAAAGGTCCTATTTACAATGGGTTCACATCCACAGGAACTGATTAGATTTAAGAACATGTTTTTTGGGGTACTTCCAGGTTCATACCAACACATGATGGTTCAATCCATCTGTAATCTTTCAGTGTATGTATGGGATATTTAGACTTATGTTAAATTTGGTTGCAAAGATTTAATGGGAAGGCCAGAAACCTTTGGAGAATAAAAAGATTTTCACAGAATTGAGCTACTTTTTTGAATCAGGGCTAATTCAGGAAAATAAAAGTTTTTTTATAAACCACAGTTGTTTAAATCAATGGGGAAAATGTAATCATACTATACACACTGTCTACCTGTTTCTGCTGATTAATGATCACCTCATTCTTTTTAATGACTGTGTAGAATTCGATTGACTTATTTATGAATTCCATAATTTATATGAATATCCTACTGATGTGTTGCTTTTGGGGGTTTTTATTTACTTATTTTACTATTCTAAATGGCACAGCAATGAAAGCCTTCACACAAATTGCAATACCTGGCTATAATGAACTCCTTGCATGGGAAATGAGACCTGATGATGGGGGGAGAGAAGGATTTGAAGTGAGAATACAAATTTGTATTAGTGTCCCGAATGTGCCGGAATCCTGCTGCACCGCTGCGGTGAAGGCGCCCCGGCAACATCATGTCTCACCTACCGATAAAACTGCTGCGCAGAAAGATCGACAAGCGGAACCTAAAGTTGCGGCAGCGAAACCTAAAGCTACAGGGGGCCTCAGATGTGAGCCTATCAGAGACCCAAAATAGAGATGTGTCTGAAGAAATTGTGGAAGCTGGAAAAGTTAAAAAGTCCCTAAAACAGTCTATGAATGTGGGCTTGTCAGAAGCCCAAAATGGAGACATGGCTAATGAAACAGTAAAAAACATTAAAGTTAAAAAATCCCCAAAGAAGTTTACTGTATTAACCAATGGTGAAGCAGCAACACAGTCACCCAATTCAGAATCAAAAAAGAAAAAGAAAAAGAAGAGAAAAATTGTAGAAAATGCTGGGCCTGATGCAAAAAAAGCAAAAACCGAAGATAAAGCGGAGTCTGAAGAAGAAGGTGCTGGAGCTCCTGAAGAAACAGAAAATAACGTGAAGCAGCCAGATGATGATGACAATGACAATGAAGTGGCCACGTTGCCCCTGGGACTGACAGGAGCTTTTGAGGATACTTCATTTGCATCCCTAACTAACCTTGTCAGTGAAAACACTCTAAGGGCGATAAAAGAAATGGGCTTTACGAACATGACTGAAATTCAACATAAAAGTGTCAGACCACTTCTGGAAGGCAGAGATCTTCTAGCAGCTGCGAAGACAGGCAGTGGCAAAACCCTGGCATTTCTCATCCCTGCTATTGAACTCATTGTTAAGTTAAAATTCATGCCCAGGAATGGAACAGGAGTCCTTATTCTCTCACCTACTAGAGAGCTGGCCATGCAGACGTTTGGTGTGCTTAAGGAGCTAATGACCCACCACGTCCACACATATGGGTTGATAATGGGGGGCAGTAACAGATCTGCTGAAGCACAGAAACTTGTTAATGGGATCAACATCATCGTGGCCACGCCGGGTCGACTCCTGGACCATATGCAGAATACCCCAGGGTTTATGTATAAAAACCTACAGTGTCTTGTTATTGATGAGGCTGATCGTATCTTGGATGTTGGGTTTGAAGAGGAATTAAAGCAAATTATTAAACTTCTGCCAGTACGCAGACAGACCATGCTCTTTTCTGCCACACAAACTCGAAAAGTTGAAGACCTGGCAAGAATTTCTTTGAAAAAGGAGCCATTGTATGTTGGTGTTGATGATGATAAAACTAATGCAACAGTGGATGGGCTTGAGCAGGGATATGTTGTTTGTCCCTCTGAAAAGAGATTCCTTCTGCTCTTTACATTCCTTAAGAAGAACCGAAAGAAGAAAATGATGGTATTCTTTTCATCCTGTAAGTCTGTGAAATACCACTACGAGTTGCTGAACTACATCGATTTGCCTGTCTTGGCCATTCATGGAAAGCAGAAGCAAAATAAGCGGACGACCACCTTCTTCCAGTTTTGCAATGCAGATTCGGGGACACTGTTGTGTACAGATGTGGCAGCTCGAGGGCTGGATATTCCTGAAGTCGACTGGATTGTTCAGTATGACCCTCTAGATGACCCTAAGGAATATATTCATCGTGTGGGTAGAACAGCCAGAGGCCTAAATGGAAGAGGACATGCCTTGCTCATTTTGCGCCCAGAGGAATTGGGTTTCCTTCATTATTTGAAGCAGTCCAAGGTTCCATTAAGTGAGTCTGAGTTTTCTTGGTCCAAAATTTCTGACATCCAGTCTCAGCTTAAGAAATTGATTGAAAAGAACTACTTCCTTCATAAGTCAGCCCAGGAAGCATATAAGTCATACATTCAAGCATATGATTCCCATTCTCTGAAACAAATCTATAACGTCAATAACTTAAATTTGCCTCAGGTTGCTCTGTCTTTCGGTTTCAAGGTGCCTCCTTTTGTTGATCTAAATGTGAACAGCAACGACGACAAATGGAAAAAGAGAGGAGGAGGTGGCGGATTCGGCTACCAGAAAGCCAAGAAAATTGAGAAGTCCAAAATCTTCAGAAACATTAGCAAGAAATCATCTGACAGAAGGCAGTTCTCTCACTGAAGACACACCTTCCTTTCATCCTGAATAACTTTGTCCTTAAATGGAGTATTTTCCCTTCCTCTAGCAAATGAACGTACTTCCATGATGTGTACTGATCTAATATGAGTATTAATTAACTTCAGTTGCAAGTACTGAGCACTCTTTATTTCCAGCAAATCTCTTTTTTTTTGGGCAGAAAACAGTTCAGTTTTTCTTGATTTCCCAAGGGCAAAGCAAGGGAAATTTTAGTCTTTGTTGTAATGATACAGTATTTTAATTTAAAATCTTTTTTTCCCCAAATTTCACGTCATTGTTGTTAATAGAATTTTTTCTGTACCTTTCTTTCCTGGTGCCTAAAAATTTTTATGCAAAGATGTCTATACTAACTCACTGGAAAAGGCAGGTGAGAGAGGGTGTACTGGGGAGGTGGTGTTAATGCAGAAGATAGTCTTGGTTTATTTTTTGGTTTTGGTTGTTTCTTTGGACTTTCACAGCAGTTCTTGATCCTTTCTGGAAATGCTGCAGTATAAAAAGGCAGAGAGCTTTGGGAAATAACTTGGAAACACTTTAGGTTAAAGGTGGTATCCATTTTTATATACTGGCTGCTATTTGAATAAAGCACTCCTTGCAGTCTTTACAACGGGGGAGAAAATATGGCCTTTTGAGCCTCTTTTATACCAATATAAGTGTATTGTATTGTTCTATATTTGGTAACTTTGCCAAGACCCTTTTTTAAAAAACAATAATTTGAAATTAACATTCAAATTTGTTAATTTCAAGCTAGTTTGGATTATGGTACTTTTGAATTTGTGGAGTATTTAAACAGCAAGATTGCGTATCAGTAGACTTGTAGCAAAGCCATGAAATAGTCATTGCTCTGCAAACATTCATGGTAGTGTCTTTGTGAGAAAAATTACCTCTTTCCAGAATCCATGAAACAAAAATAGATTGGCAATGAATGTTAAAAATCAAGGAAGGGAGGCGGGGCAAGATGGCAGACTGGTGAGCTGTATGTTTTAGTTACTCCTCCAGGAAAGTAGGTAGAAAGCCAGGAACTGTGTGGACTGGACACCACAGAGCAATCTGTCTTTGGGCATACTTCATACAACACTCATGAAAATGTCGAACTGCTGAGATCAGCGAAATCTGTAAGTTTTTGCGGCCAGGGGACCCGCGCCCCTCCCTGCCAGGCTCAGTCCCGTGGGAGGAGGGGCTGTCAGCTCCGGGAAGGAGAAGGGAGAACTGCAGTGGCAGCCCTTATCGGAAACTCATTCTACTGATCCAAACTCCAACCATACATAGACTGAGACCAGACACCAGAGAATCTGAGAGCAGCCAGCCCAGCAGAGAGGAGACAGGCATAGAAAAAAAAAAAACAACACGAAAAACTCCAAAATAAAAGCAGAGGATTTTTGGAGTTCTGGTGAACACAGAAAGGGGAAGGGCGGAGCTCAGGCCTTGAGGCGCATATGCAAATCCCGAAGAAAAGCTGATCTCTCTGCCCTGTGGACCTTTCCTTAATGGCCCTGGTTGCTTTGTCTATTAGCATTTCAATAACCCATTAGATCTCTGAGGAGGGCCCTTTTTTTTTTTTTTTTAATCCTTTTTTCTTTTTCTAAAACAATTACTCTAAGAAGCCCAATACAGAAAGCTTCAAAGACTTTCAATTTGGGCACGTCAAGTCAAGAGCAGAACTAAGAGAGCTCAGGCAAAACGCAATAATCCAGTGGCTGAGAAAATTCACTAAACACCACAACTTCCCAAGAATAGGGGGGTGTACGCTCACAGCCATCATCCTGGTGGACAGGAAACACTCCTGCCCATCGCCAGCCCCATAGCCCAGAGCTGCCCCAGACAACCCAGTGTGACGGAAGCGCTTCAAATAACAGGCACACACCACAAAACTGGGCATGGACATTAGCCTTCCCTACAACCTCAGCTGATTGTCCCAGAGTTGGGAAGGTGGAACAGTGCGAATTAACAAAGCCCCACTCACCCATCATTTGAGCAGACTGGGAGCCTCCCTACACAGCCCAGCAGCCCAGAACTGCCCTGGGGGGACGGCACTCACCTGTGACATAGCACAGTCATCCCTCAACAGAGGACCCGGGGTGCACAGCCAGGAAGAGGGGCCCACTTGCAAGTCTCAGGAGCCATACGCCAATACCAAGGACTTGTGGGTCAGTGGCAGAGACAAACTGTGGCAGGACTGAACTGAAGGATTAGACTATTGCAGCAGCTTTAAAACTCTAGGATCACCAGGGAGATTTGATTGTTAGGGCCACCCTCCCTCCCCGACTGCCCAGAAACACGCCCCACATACAGGGCAGGCAACACCAACTACACACGCAAGCTTGGTACACCAATTGGGCCCCACAAGACTCACTCCCCCACTCACCAAAAAGGCTAAGCAGGGGAGAACTGGCTTGTGGAGAACAGGTGGCTCGTGGACGCCACCTGCTTGTTAGTTAGAGAAAGTGTACTCCACGAAGCTGTAGATCTGAAAAATTAGAGATAAGGACTTCAATTGGTCTACAAATCCTAAAAGAACCCTATCAAGTTCAGCAAATGCCGCGAGGCCAAAAACAACAGAAAATTATAAAGCATATGAAAAAACCAGACGATATGGATAACCCAAGCCCAAGCACCCAAATCAAAAGACCAGAAGAGACACAGCACCTAGAGCAGCTACTCAAAGAACTAAAGATGAACAATGAGACCATAGTACGGGAGATAAAGGAAATCAAGAAGACCCTAGAAGAGCATAAAGAAGACATTGCAAGACTAAATAAAAAAATGGATGATCTTATGGAAATTAAAGAAACTGTTGACCAAATGAAAAAGACTCTGGACACTCATAGTACAAGACTAGAGGAAGTTGAACAACGAATCAGTGACCTGGAAGATGACAGAATTGAAAATGAAAGGATAAAAGAAAGAATGGGGAAAAAAATTGAAAAAATCGAAATGGACCTCAGGGATATGATAGATAATATGAAACATCCGAATATAAGACTCATTGGTGTCCCAGAAGGGGAAGAAAAGGGTAAAGGTCTAGGAACAGTATTCAAAGAAATTGTTGGGGAAAACTTCCCAAATCTTCTAAACAACATAAATACACAAATCATAAATGCTCAGCGAACTCCAAATAGAATAAACCCACTCCGAGACATATACTGATCACACTGTCAAACACAGAAGAGAAGGAGCAAGTTCTGAAAGCAGCAAGAGAAAAGCAATTCACCACATACAAAGGAAACAGCATAAGACTAAGTAGTGACTACTCAGCAGCCACCATGGAGGCGAGAAGGCAGTGGCATGATATATTTAAAATTCGGAGTGAGAAAAATTTCCAGCCAAGAATACTTTATCCAGCAAAGCTCTCCTTCAAATTTGAGGGAGAACTTAAATTTTTCACAGACAAACAAATGCTGAGAGAATTTGCTAACAAGAGACCTGCCCTACTGGAGATACTAAAGGGAGCCCTACAGACAGAGAAACAAAGAAAGGACACAGAGACTTGGAGAAAGGTTCAGTACTAAAGAGATTCGGTATGGGTACAATAAAGGATATTAATAGAGAGAGGGAAAAATATGGCAAACATAAACCAAAGGATAAGATGGCCGATTCAAGAAATGCCTTCACGGTTATAACGTTGAATGTAAATGGATTAAACTCCCCAATTAAAAGATATAGATTCGCAGAATGGATCAAAAAAAATGAACCATCAATATGTTGCATACAAGAGACTCATCTTAGACACAGGGACACAAAGAAACTGAAAGTGAAAGGATGGAAAAAAATATTTCATGCAAGCTACAGCCAAAAGAAAGCAGGTGTAGCAATATTAATCTCAGATAAAATAGACTTCAAATGCAGGGATGTTTTGAGAGACAAAGAAGGCCACTACATACTAATAAAAGGGGCAATTCAGCAAGAAGAAATAACAATCGTAAATGTCTATGCACCCAATCAAGGTGCCACAAAATACATGAGAGAAACACTGGCAAAACTAAAGGAAGCAATGGATGTTTCCACAATAATTGTGGGAGACTTCAACACATCACTCTCTCCTATAGATAGATCAACCAGACAGAAGACCAATAAGGAAATTGAAAACCTAAACAATCTGATAAATGAATTAGATTTAACAGACATATACAGGACATTACATCCCAAATCACCAGGATACACATACTTTTCTAGTGCTCACGGAACTTTCTCCAGAATAGATCATATGCTGGGACATAAAACAAGCCTCAATAAATTTAAAAAGATTGAAATTATTCAAAGCACATTCTCTGACCACAATGGAATACAATTAGAAGTCAATAACCATCAGAGACTTAGAAAATTCACAAATACTTGGAGGTTAAACAACACACTCCTAAACAATCAGTGGGTTAAAGAAGAAATAGCAAGAGAAATTGCTAAATATATAGAGACGAATGAAAATGAGAACGCAACATACCAAAATCTATGGGATGCAGCAAAAGCAGTGCTAAGGGGGAAATTTATAGCACTAAACGCACATATTAAAAAGGAAGAAAGAGCCAAAATCAAAGAACTAATGGATCAACTGAAGAAGCTAGAAAATGAACAGCAAACCAATCCTAAACCAAGTAGAAGAAAAGAAATAACAAGGATTAAAGCAGAAATAAATGACATAGAGAACAAAAAAACAATAGAGAGGATAAATATCACCAAAAGTTGGTTCTTTGAGAAGATCAACAAGATTGACAAGCCCCTAGCTAGACTGACAAAATCAAAAAGAGAGAAGACCCATATAAACAAAATAATGAATGAAAAAGGTGACATAACTGCAGATCCTGAAGAAATTAAAAAAATTATAAGAGGATATTATGAACAACTGTATGGCAACAAACTGGACAATGTAGAAGAAATGGACAATTTCCTGGAAACATATGAACAACCTAGACTGATCAGAGAAGAAATAGAAGACCTCAGCCAACCCATCACAAGCAAAGAGATCCAATCAGTCATCAAAAATCTTCCCACAAATAAATGCCCAGGGCCAGATGGCTTCACAGGGGAATTCTACCAAACTTTCCAGAAAGAACTGACACCAATCTTACTCAAACTCTTTCAAAACATTGAAGAAAAGGGAACACTACCTAACTCATTTTATGAAGCTAACATCAATCTAATACCAAAACCAGGCAAAGATCCTGCAAAAAAGGAAAACTACCGGCCAATCTCCCTAATGAATCTAGATGCAAAAATCCTCAACAAAATACTTGCAAATCGAATCCAAAGACACATTAAAAAAATCATACACCATGACCAAGTGGGGTTCATTCCAGGCATGCAAGGATGGTTCAACATAAGAAAAACAATCAATGTATTACAACACATTAAAAACTCGAAAGGGAAAAATCAATTGATCATCTCAATAGATGCTGAAAAAGAATTTGACAAAATCCAACATCCCTTTTTGATAAAAACACTTCAAAAGGTAGGAATTGAAGGAAACTTCCTCAACATGATAAAGAGCATATATGAAAAAACCACAGCCAGCATAGTACTCAATGGTGAGAGACTGAAAGCCTTCCCTCTAAGATCAGGAACAAGACAAGGATGCCCGCTGTCACCACTGTTATTCAACATTGTGCTGGAAGTGCTAGCCAGGGCAATCCGGCAAGACAAAGAAATAAAAGGCATCCAAATTGGAAAAGAAGAAGTAAAACTGTCATTGTTTGCAGATGATATGATCTTATATCTAGAAAACCCTGAGAAATCGACGATATACCTACTAGAGCTAATAAACAAATTTAGCAACGTAGCGGGATACAGGATTAATGCACATAAGTCAGTAATGTTTCTGTATGCTAGAAATGAACAAACTGAAGAGACACTCAAGAAAAAGATACCATTTTCAATAGCAACTAAAAAAATCAAGTACCTAGGAATAAACTTAACCAAAGATGTAAAAGACCTATACAAAGAAAACTACATAACTCTACTAAAAGAAATAGAAGGGGACCTTAAAAGATGGAAAAATATTCCATGTTCATGGATATGAAGGCTAAATGTCATTAAGATGTCAATTCTACCCAAACTCATCTACAGATTCAATGCAATCCCAATCAAAATTCCAACAACCTACTTTGCAGACTTGGAAAAGCTAGTTATAAAATTTATTTGGAAAGGGAAGATGCCTCGAATTGCTAAAGACACTCTAAAAAAGAAAAACGAAGTGGGAGGACTTACACTCCCTGACTTTGAAGCTTATTATAAAGCCACAGTTGCCAAAACAGCATGGTACTGGCACAAAGATAGACATATAGATCAATGGAATCGAATTGAGAATTCAGAGATAGACCCTCAGATCTATGGCCGACTGATCTTTGATAAGGCCCCCAAAGTCACTGAACTGAGCCATAATGGTCTTTTCAACAAATGGGGCTGGGAGAGTTGGATATCCATATCCAAAAGAATGAAAGAGGACCCCTACCTCACCCCCTACACAAAAATTAACTCAAAATGGACCAAAGATCTCAATATAAAAGAAAGTACCATAAAACTCCTAGAAGATAATGTAGGAACACATCTTCAAGACCTTGTATTAGGCGGCCACTTCCTAGACTTTACACCCAAAGCACAAGCAACAAAAGAGAAAATAGATAAATGGGAACTCCTCAAGCTTAGAAGTTTCTGCACCTCAAAGGAATTTCTCAAAAAGGTAAAGAGGCAGCCAACTCAATGGGAAAAAATTTTTGGAAACCATGTATCTGACAAAAGACTGATATCTTGCATATACAAAGAAATCCTACAACTCAATGACAATAGTACAGACAGCCCAATTATAAAATGGGCAAAAGATATGAAAAGACAGTTCTCTGAAGAGGAAATACAAATGGCCAAGAAACACATGAAAAAATGTTCAGCTTCACTAGCTATTAGAGAGATGCAAATTAAAACCACAATGAGATACCATCTAACACCGGTTAGAATGGCTGCCATTAAACAAACAGGAAACTACAAATGCTGGAGGGGATGTGGAGAAATTGGAACTCTTATTCATTGTTGGTGGGACTGTATAATGGTTCAGCCACTCTGGAAGTCAGTCTGGCAGTTCCTTAGAAAACTAGATATAGAGCTACCATTCGATCCAGCGATTGCACTTCTCGGTATATACCCGGAAGATCGGAAAGCAGTGACACGAACAGATATCTGCACGCCAATGTTCATAGCAGCATTATTCACAATTGCCAAGAGATGGAAACAACCCAAATGTCCTTCAACAGATGAGTGGAAAAATAAAATGTGGTATATACACACGATGGAATACTACGCGGCAGTAAGAAGGAACGATCTCGTGAAACATATGACAACATGGATGAACCTTGAAGACATAATGCTGAGCGAAATAAGCCAGGCACAAAAAGAGAAATATTATATGCTACCACTAATGTGAACTTTGAAAAATGTAAAACAAATGGTTTATAATGTAGAATGTAGGGGAACTAGCAGTAGAGAGCAATTAAGGAAGGGGGAACAATAATCCAAGAAGAACAGATAAGCTATTTAACGTTCTGGGGATGCCCAGAAATGACTATGGTCTGTTAAATTCTGATGGATATAGTAGGAACAAGTTCACAGAAATGTTGCTATATTATGTAACTTTCTTGGGGTAAAGTAGGAACATGGTGGAAGTTAAGCAGTTATCTTAGGTTAGTTGTCTTTTTCTTACTCCCTTGTTATGGTCTCTTTGAAATGTTCGTTTATTGTATGTTTGTTTTCTTTTTAACTTTTTTTTTCATACAGTTGATTTAAAAAAGAATGGAATGTTAAAAAAAAAAAAAGGAAAGAAAAACAAGGAGAAAAAAAAAGATGTAATGCCCCCTTGAGGAGCCTGTGGAGGGTGCAGGGGTATTCGCCTAACCCACCTCCATGGTTGCTAACATGACCACAGACATAGGGGA
This sequence comes from Choloepus didactylus, assembly GCF_015220235.1. Classification (NCBI taxonomy): domain Eukaryota; kingdom Metazoa; phylum Chordata; class Mammalia; order Pilosa; family Megalonychidae; genus Choloepus; species Choloepus didactylus. Next base: position 10,426,506 of record NC_051311.1, on the reverse strand, counting down.
CTGGTGGTTTGATGGGTTGAGCCCTCTACAATAAGTTTTACCCTTGGGAAGACGGTTGCTGCAAAGGAGAGGCTAGGCCTCCCTATATTTGTGCATAAGAGTCTCCTCCTGAATGCCTCTTTGTTGCTCAGATGTGGCCCTCTCTCTCTGGCTAAGCCAACTTGAAAGGTGAAATCACTGCCCTCCCCCCTACGTGGGATCAGACACGCAGGGGAGTGAATCTGCCTGGCAACGTAGAATATGACTCCCGGGGAGGAATGTAGACCCGGCATCGTGGGACGGAGAACATCTTCTTGACCAAAAGGGGGATGTGAAAGGAAATGAAATAAGCTTCAGTGGCAGAGAGATTCCAAAACGAGCCGAGAGGTCACTCTGGAGGGCACTCTTACGCACACTTTAGACAACCCTTTTTAGGTTCTAAAGAATTGGGGTAGCTGGTGGTGGATACCTGAAACTATCAAACTACAACCCAGAATCCATGAATCTCGAAGACAGTTGTATAAAAATGTAGCTTATGAGGGGTGACAATGGGATTGGGAAAGCCATAAGGACCACACTCCACTTTGTCTAGTTTATGGATGGATGAGTAGAAAAATAGGGGAAGGAAACAAACAGACAAAGGTACCCAGTGTTCTTTTTTACTTCAATTGCTCTTTTTCACTCTAATTATTATTCTTGTTATTTGTGTGTGTGTCCTAATGAAGGTGTCAGGGATTGATTTAAGTGATGAATGTACAACTATGTAATGGTACTGTAAACAATCGAAAGTACGATTTGTTTTGTATGACTGCGTGGTATGTGAATATATCTCAATAAAATGATGATTTAAAAAAAAAAAAAAAATGAAGGAAGGTGAGCAAAAACCAGCAAAGTCAGTGGTTTAGTCAGGTGGATTTTCTGTTGTAAGAGTACTTGATTTCTGGTGAGTTTTATGTCCTGTGGTAGTTCTATTTTGTAGCAGTTCAAAACCAAAAGTTGCTAGCGTCATTTTGCTATTATGCCAGGTTACGTTCATAGAGTCCTATGAAACAAGTACACTGAGAGCGACAGGTGTAGGGCACACAGTCTTACACATAGCATTCCAACAGGAAGAGAAGAGAGCAGTGTGCCACATCTGGGCTTGACCACGGGTGCCGGGCCTGGCCCTGTCTTCCTGGGGATCAGACACGGGCTGCTGGGCTCCCAGGTCCTGGCTTTTAATAACTTTCCCTCCAGTGGCTTGTTTTGTTTGTTTATTTCAGAAATAATCATGTTTCAAAGAAGATAGAAAAGCAAAAGGGCAAATATTTAATCATTGAACAGAACTGAATACTGTTGATATTTGGGTATTTAACTGTACAGTTTTTTCTAGGCATACTGATACTCTCAACTTTTTTTTTAACCTGAAGTTACCCTCTACCCATTACTTTGTAATAACCAACATATTTCTTAATGTGTATTTTCCCATGTCATTAAATAATTACATCAATTTGAAAAAAAAAAAAAAAATTTGTATTAGTGCAAGGTTAAAGACAGCCCCATGGGGATACCCCCAAGGTTTTGAGATAGTATGTGGTAGGGGCTGCTTTTTTAGGATGATTCACTGTCTGAGTTTAAAAAAAGCAAACAGCGATACGGCAGCAGTAAGCTGACAAATACCAAATACTATGAGAATAATTGACTTTCCATCTTCTAAGCCAGTGGTTGACAAACTATGGACCACACGTGAAATCTGCCCCACTGTTTGGGTATCCTGAAGGCTAAGAATAGTTTTTACATTTTTGAAACGGTTGGAAAAAATCAGAAGAAGAAGATTTTGTGATACATGAAAATTATATGAAATTAGAATTTCAGTGAGTAAATAAAGTTTTATTGAATACAGCCACCCCCATTTGTTTACATATTATCTATGGCTGCTGTTGTGCTGCAACAGCAGACTTGAGTACTTTTAACAGCGACTGTATGGCCTGCAAAGCCTAAAGTATTTCCTTTCTGGCCCTTTACAGAAAAAGTTTGCTGACCTCTGTTCAAAACCATAAAGTAGTAGCTAAAAGAGAACATTCTCATATGCTATTTCTCAAAGAAATCTAGCACTTTTGTTCCTTCTTGGCTGTAATGCCTTCACATACCATTCCATATGCAGAGTGTATGCCTTCCTCTATGCCATGACTCTGGCTGCAGCATCAATCCTAACTTGGCCCTTCAGCAGGCAGAAGTTTCCCCAACCTGGTCTCATAGCAGTGTCTGACTTAACCCTACAGCAGCTGGAAGTTTCCCCAACCCTGGTCCAATAGCAGTGGTTGACTTGACTGTACAGCAGCCAGAAGTTCCCCCAACCCTGTTCCAATAGTGTTGTTGACTTGACCCTACAACAGCCAGAAGTTTCCCCAACCCTGGTCCAGTAGTGGTGGTTGACTTGACCCTACAGCAGCCAGAAGTTTCCCCAACCCTGGTCCAATAGCAGTGGTTGACTTGAACCTACAGCAGCTGGAATGGAAGTTTCCTCAGCCCGGGTTCAGTAGTGGTGGTTAAAGGGCTGGAGTGAATTGCTCAACCTGGAAGATTTTTTTCAGTACTTATGTCGTAGAATTAATGGAATAAGTAAACAGCTATAATACTTTTGATTTGTTGTTCCTGAAATTAGTTGACCGTATCATCACTGGTTTAGATCCTTGGTACTTAGGGTGTGGTCCACAGACAGGCAGCATCAGCACTATCTTGGAGCATTTTAGAAATGCAGAATCTCAAGCCCCACTCCAAATCTGCTGAATCAAAATCTGCACATTTTAACAAGATCCCCAGGCACAGGTTTAGCCCAAACAAAACATTTCCTAGAAATGGGAAGCTACTTTGAGGCAAAAAGACAAGGCGTGACTGAACTTAGACACACCAGTAATTGACCACTATATGCCAGGTGCTATCCTAGGAACAGGGAACATAAAGATGAAAATGCCTATTGATTATGGAAACTTTCAAACATGCACACAAGTAGAAAGATTAATATAACGACCCCCTACATGCTTATCACACAACTTCAACAATTATCAACATTTTGCCAAAGATCTCTCTTCTCTTCCCCACTCCCCATTAACCTTTCATTTAATGGATTGGCTTTTACAGTGGGTTTATTGGTTCACAAATTTACAGTTCTAAGGCCATGAAAATGTCCGAATTAAGGCATCAAGAGGTGAATACCTTCCCTGAGGAAAGATCGATGGTGTTTGGGTTCCTTTGTCACATGGGAAGGCACGTGGCTGGCTCTGCAGAACCTTCTTTCCCAGGTTTAGCTTCTGGTTTCTGTGCTTTCTCCAGAATGTCTCTGGTCTCAGCTCCTATGGGTCCTTGCTTGCTTCTCCCAGGGGCAAACTCTGGATTACATTTTTTAGCTTCTCTGCAAAATGTTTCTCTCACCTCTCTTAGCTTCTCTGCTTGTTTCTCCTGGGTTGCATTGCTTTCAGCTTCTGCTTCCAGTGGCTTTCTCTTTAAGCATCTGTGAGTTCTCACTTAGCTTCTCTGGGGCAAACTCTGGGCTTCATCTCTTAGCTTAGCATCTCTAAATGTCTTTCTGTCTGCCTGTCCAAGCGTCTGGATCTATGTTGGCTCCGAACTCTCTTCAAATGTCCCTGCCTTTTATCCTCTCATAGAGAATGCCAGTAAAGATGACTGACCCACCTTGATGGGTGGGGTCACTTCTCCATGGAAATAATCTAATCAAAAGATCCCACCCACAATTGGATGGGTCCCATCTCCGTGGAAACAACCTAATCAAAAGATCCCACCCACAATAGGTCTGCCACAATAAGATTGGATTAAAAGAACATAGTCTGTTATGGGCCACATAACAGATTCAAACCATCACAGCATCCTTTGATTCATCGCCTAGATTCATTATTTCGTTGAGGTTTGCAAAATGATGATTTTCTAATTCTGTTATTCCTTCTGCTTTTATTAAAGTTCTCCTGTAAAGAACTTTCCCTTACTTTTCCATCACTCTGAAATACCTAGCTTGCACAAGGAAGGTGGCAGAATAAATGCTTGATCCTCTCCTTTTTTAAGTATCTTTATGAATTCATGGATTTTTATAGATTTGATAGATTTTAATCCTCTACAGTGGTTATTCTTTTCTGGGCTCAAATTGTCCCATCTTTAGCCAGAGGGAGCACCTTCAGTTAGCTTCTTGTCCTTTTTATACTATTCAAGTATTCTGAAAGCTTCCTTGCTTTCTTGCATGGGAAGATATTTAAGGCTAATTTCATAAATTTCCTGTACCAGAGCTGGGCCAGGAGGTCTAGTTCCTTATACTGGAAATCACCTTTAGAGACCACAGTCTGAGTGCTTGCAATTAGTAAAGTTCATTGGGTTATCATTGCTTTCAGGTCTTTTTAGTGGACAGACCAGGAAACACTTATTTTTATAGGATGAGAAAATGATATCATGAGTTCATATTTATACTCCCAACTCAATTAAAGATTATAAGAGTTTTGGCTTAACATCTTTGATTTTCTATTTGTATTCTTTTCTCTTACCCTGAGAATCTTTGTTCCTAACATTCACATAAGTACTTGTGCTAATTATTTTATAATTACTTATATTGTTCGCTAACACTAAAACTGCTCAATTCTGTTTAAAGATTTCTATATGGTTCTTTGTGTCCTTAGGATGTATTGTCAAGATTCTGTTTTTTAAAGTTTCTTAAAATAATTGTGTGGTTATGCAACTTAATATACAGCTAGGCTCATTTGTTTCCATTGTGTATCACAGATATATACTTTAAAAAAGGAATCCATAAAAGTACTAGGAGAAAACATGAATATTTTCTAATCATAGAGTAAGGCAGGCCTTACCAAGTACTAATAAAACTTACCTAAAAATTTTAAAATACATGACACAAAATACCATATACAGAGTCAAATGACAAGTTTGGAGAAAATATTTATTGTCCAGAAGACAGACAAAGGGCTAATTTCACTACCGTATATGCAGATTTTACAAATCAATAAGAAAGAATAAATACTCTGCAAAAAGTAGTTTACAGAAGAAATATAAATGGCCAAAAACAATGTGTAAAGATGCCTAAGCTCCTTCTGGTGGTTTGGAGCTGTGTGTACCCCAGAAAAACATGTTCTTAAACGTAATCCATTCCTATGGGAGTAAGGACTTTTTGATGAGATTTCTTCAGTTAAGGTGTGGCCCACCTCAATCCTTACTGGAGTCCTTCATAAGCAGAATGAAAGTCAGACAGACAGAGAGAGAGCAGCCAGAAGCCATGCATCAAGGGAACCTAGAAGAAAAGCGAGAGACCAGGAGAGGCCCCCAAGTGCATTGCCACGTGACAGGAGCCAAGGACCGAGGCTTACCGCAGCCAGCCCTAGAACGCCAGTCTTTGGGAAGTAAGCTTTGCCTTGGTGAGGACTTGATTTGGACTTCTTAGCCTCAGAACTGTGAGCCATTAACTTCCCATTGTTCAGGCCAACCCATTGCATGGTATTGAGCAGCCACAGAAACTTTTAAAACACTCCCTAATAACTAACATTAAAAATCTAAGCGTATAACCTGATTGGTCTCTGGAACAATGCATATCTCTGAGACACCTGAAACTCAGAGCTAGAGCTCGGCAGATATGAACGTCAGTATTAGTGCATACAGCCACTGTCAAAAAAAAAAAAAAGCTGAAAAAGAGCCCAGACTTCAATTAGTGATATGAATGAAGCAGGTCTGGTTAAGACCAGGGCAAGCCAGGCCAAAGGATAAAGGTTGAAACTCATTGTGTTTTAAAACTTCAACTTTCATATGAGACCAAGGGAATAGATATCTATTTGGTACAGGATCTAAATTTTCTAAACGGTACAACTCTACAGTTGATTTGTTCAAACACCACAATTGCATGGAACTTTGAATAGGAAGTGAGATATGGTAGGTTAGTATAGGCTGGAGTGAAATAGTGACACATCCTAGAGTAATTTGGGCAGATAATAAAAAATATATTTACAGCTTCCCCCTCCCCAGCCCCGAGGATCTGGGGGAAGGTGCGGATGTGTTGGACATCCTCACCTGGGCTGGTGTTGATGTTGTCACAAACATTGGGACTGGCGGTTTGATGTGCTGAGCCCTCGAGCATGGGACTTGCCCTTATGAAGCTCATTACCACAAAGGAGAGTCTAAACTTGTATGTAATGGTGCCTAAGAGTCTCCCCCTGAGTACCTCTTTGTTGCTCAGATGTGGCCCTCTCTCTCTCTAACTGAGCCACCTCGACAGGTGAACTCGCTGCCCTCCCCCCTACGTGGGACCCGACTCCCAGGGGTGTAAATCTCCCTGGCAATGCAGAGTATGACTCCCAGGGATGAATGTGGACCCGGCATTGTGGGACTGAGAGTATCTTCTTGACCAAAAGGGGGATGCAAAATGAGACGAAATAGTTTCAGTGGCTGAGAGATTCCAAATGGAGTTGAGAGGTCACTCTGGTGGACATTCTTATGCACTATATAGATAACACCTCTTAGGCTTTAATGTATTGGAATAGCTAGAAGTAAATACCTGAAAGGACCAAACTCCAACCCAGCAGTCTGGACTCCTGAAGACAATTATATAATAATGTAGATTACAAGGGGTGACAGTGTGATTGTGAAGACCTTGTGGATCACACCCCCTTTATCTAGTGTATGGATGAGTGGAGGAATGGGGATAAAAACTAAAGGACAAATGGGGTGGGATGGGGGGATGATTTGGGTATTCTTTTTTCACTTTTATTTTTATTCTTGTTCTGGTTCTTTCTGATGTAAGGAAAATGTTCAGAGATAGATTGTGGTGATGAACGCATAACTATGTTATTATACTGTGGACAGTGGATTGTATATCATGGATGATTGTATGGTGTGTGAATGTATTTCAATAAAACTGAATTTAATTAAAAAAAAAAAAAAGTTACCATGGAAAGAATGAGAGCGATTCTATAGTTTCAGTAATCTGCATTACAGTATTTATCATGTCTTTTGGTACCATTTGACTAAAAAAATCACTGTTTTCTTAAGAATAAAAGATGTTCATTTAGTATTCTTTAACTATGTATGTTTAGACTACCCACATATTAAAGACAATGACATTCTGGAAAAAAAAAAAAAAAAATCTAAGCAAGACCATTTTTCTTCCTTAGATTAACAAAGATAAAGCTTGATCATCAGCCCAGACCACATGCCCACACTCTGGCTGTCGGGGGCTGAGGGGTGAGTCTTGGCACTCTCAGCCTCAATGGAAGAGGCTCCTGCAGCAGGAAAGACGGTGGGGTGGCAGGTGTTTTGGCACCCAAGGGGCTGCCCCGGCCTGTCAGGAAGCAGCAGGCAGGGAGGGGTGGGAGCTTGGGACAAGGGTGTCTTCCACCTACCTTAGGAACATTGTTACACGCCCCTTCCCGTGCTTTGACATACTCTCAAGTACTTGAGACAACGTTCAGTCACAGCAAGAATGAAGTACAGTTATTTTGCTGGATGAAAACTGAATACAAAGTTGGAATTCATTATCTAAATGTCATAAACTTGGCATGTTAAACATTTGGCTTTTTGAGATATATTTTAATTTCTTCCTCAGCCTCTTTATTAAAAGTATCTGAGAGTAGATGGAGGGGTGTGATGGTTTGGGAGGCTTTTTTAAGAAAAGACCATGTTCTTAAAGCTAATCCATTCCTGTGGGCATAAACCTTTTGTGGGTGGGAACTTTTGATTAGGTTTTTTCAGTTGAGGCATGTCCCAGGTGGGTCTTAATCATCTTACTGGAGTCCTTTATAAGAAGACAAAAGAAAGAGAAAGCCCCAGAAAACAGAGAGAAAGACAAACCAGACAGTGAAAAAAGCCACAGAAGCTGAGAGAGAAAGCCATAGAAACAGAAGAAGCCACTGAAGCCAGAAGCTGGAAGCAACAAAACCCAGAAGAGAAGGGAGACCAGCAGATGCTGCCATGGACCTTGCCATCTGACAGACAAGTCCAGGATCACCTGCAGCCTGTCTTCAGGAAGAAGTATTGGCTTGATGATGCCTTGATTTGGACATTTTCACAGCCTCCAAACTGTAAGCTTGTAAACTAATGAATGTATCTCAGTAAAATCTGCAGATTAAAAAAAAGCCAGCCCATTTCTGGTATGTTGTATTTTGGCAGCTTTAGTGAACTAAAACAAGGAAGAAAGATAAGGGCTCTGGGAAGCATGGACAGGGCTCTCTATACTTAAGATACAAGAGCCAGCACCTCACTTTTTACCTGGAACAGCCTGGGCTGGCAGGCAGTTCTCTGGATCTTGTACTTCTGCTGCTCCTTCCCTAGGGAAACAACAGATGTACAGGTAACCAACCTCTAAAGACGGTTTTGATATATGGTGTTTGCACACTTTGATCAATTGGGACTAGACTGAAAAACAAGCCGGACAGATCAAAATTTTACTTGGCTTTTGTATTGTCATTTCCCTTGAGTAATCTTTTTTTTTTTTTTTTTTTAAATAGTCAAATGTTATTGATTACTTCCTAAATCCAGTGGTGGGGCTAGACACTGGTTCATTGACACTTAACACAAAAGAGGAATTGATGAAGTGTTGTAAGCTTAGAAATCATCAAATAGGAACATTTCATGGAGTTAAAATATAGTTTCATATGATTTCCTTTGTCAAAATGGCCAGGGGTCCTGTATCCAATTATCTCCATTAGGATGGACTTTGCTGCCTTTTACAAAAACCCTCAAAAGTGTGCTGGTCGTGGGCCTTTAGGACAGGAAGAGTGCTCAGATTTCAATTTGAAAGTGATTACTGGGAAGTGGGAATTTCAGAGTGTTTCTGATATGTATGTGTTCCAATAGCAGCACATAAAGTGTCCAGAGGAAATTTGGTTATCTGGCCTAATTAGATAACAAATCTAGACTGGAAACCTAGATTTGTTTAAAAAAAAAAAGGATCGATAATCACTGTTGGTGAGGGTACAAAAAAGCAAGCATTCTCAGGAGTTCAAACCCATCGCTACTTAGTTACTTCTTTCCCCACTACTGAATTATGGACTTTGTAACTATTCAAGTCACTGGTTGAAAGTTTGTTGGGGACCATGCTGCTTACACAGTCTCAAAGAATCTCCACAGATTATTAATTACAAGGGGAAAAAAGTACTTCTTCAGTGGAGAAATGCGGACATCACCACCTTAACCAAGTGATCAGAGTTAACATCACCAATAATGGAAAGAGCTGACGTCACTTCTGATGGTTGTCATGTGGAAAGACTCAGCCTTGCTGATGTAGTGTTCCTGCCCAAAATGCATAGCTTGAAGGGAATCACCATGAAATGAACACTCAACCCCGAAATGAAGGACATGCTATAAAACAAGCTGTGCTCTTCAAAACTGCCTATGTCATGAAAGACGGCACCCCAAAAAAGAGGCTGGAAAATTGTTCCAGGTTAAAGGAGACTAATGGGACATGACAACCGAATGCCATGCGTGATCCCAGCTCGGGCCCAGTGGAGCAGTTTGCGGGAGTGGAGAGAAGAGATGCTATAAAGGGAGGGATTGGAGGGTCAGCGAAATTTGTGTATGGACTAGATGTTAGATATTAGCATTATATCGATATGAAATTTGCTGAATTTTATTGCACTGTAGTTACATGAGAATGTCCTTGTGAGGAGATACATGGTGAATGGTTTAGCGGTGAAAGTTCCCTACCTCTTCAACTTCAATTCTCATATTAGTCAGCAAAAATAAAAAATAGTGTGTCTATTCATATATATACATATTTATTTTATATGCACGTGTGGAGAGGGAAAAAGCAAATGTGGCAAAATGTTAATGTGTGACTCTAGATGAAGGGTATGTGGGAAATTATTACAATATTCTTGCAAATTTTCTGTATGTCTCAATTTTTGCTCAAACTAAACATTTTAATTTTTAAAAAACTATATGACAGCATGAGCAAACTTCTTATTAATGTGCAATGAGTGATACCAAGAAATGTTTGTTACAGAATCATGGTGAAAATATATAAAAGTAATGCCAAATAATATATTTTGAAAGTAATTCTATTTTTTTGCTGTTGTTTTGCAACATTTACTTTCCTTTTTGACAGGTGATGGAATATCTTATTGGTGGAGATGTGAAGTCTCTCCTACATATATATGGTTATTTTGATGAAGAAATGGCTGTGAAATATATTTCTGAAGTAGCATTGGCTCTAGATTACCTTCATAGACATGGAATCATCCATAGGTAATGACCAACTTTCCTCCAAACTGTTATTTTTAAACAAGTAATCAAATTGTGTATTAAATATTTAAGTCTCAAGTATTTTCAATAACCACTTGCCCATATATCCAGGTGTGCTGGTTTGAATGTATTATGTCCCCCAGAAAAAGCCATATTCTTTGATGCAGTCTTGTGGGGCAGATGTTTTGGTGCTGGTTAGATTTGCATGGAAATGCGCCCCACCCAACTGTAGGTGATAACTGATGAGATATTTCCATGGAGGCGTGGACCCACCCATTCAGGGTGAGCCTTGATCAGTGGAGCCATATAAATGCTGACAAACAGAGGGAACTCAGTGCAGCTGTGAGTGACATTTCGAAGAGGAGCTACAGCCAGGAGGGACAATTTGAAAAAAGCACAGGAGCTGCAGATGAGAGACATTTTGAAGATGGCCAGTGAAAGCAGACTCTTGCTCCGGAGACACTAAGAGAGGAAAAATACCCCAAGTGCAAGTGAGAGTGACATTTTTGAGGAACTGCAGCCTAGAGAGGAATGTCCTGGGAGAAAGTCATTTTGAAACCAGAGCTTTGGAGCAGACGCCAGCCACGTGCCTTCTCAGCTAATGGAGGTTTTCCGGACACCATTGGCCATCCTCCAGTGAAGATACCCGATTGCTGATGTGTTACCTTGGACACTTTATGGCCTTAAGACTGTAACTGTGTAACCAAATAAACCCCCTTTTATAAAAGCCAGTCCATTTCTGGTGTTTTGCATTCCTCAGCATTAGCAAAGTAGAATACCAGGTCATTTTACTGTTGAGAACATTAAATTATTTTCCACTCCTCTACCATCATACAGAAGTATTACATTTTGTAGTTCCAGCTAATTGGCGATATTTTATCTCTGTGAAGAAAGTCAGGTGAAGTGACTCTGGTCTGTTAAGACCTAATTTCACCTCCCTTTAAAGAGATAAATGTGAGTCTGGTCGGCTCCCTGTGCTCGTTGGCCATGGTAGCAGCAGCAGACATTGGCAGCCAGGCTGCTGGGAGCAGTTACACCGGTCTTACTGTTAGAGACTTCCTTCTAGTCACCCCAGCAAACCAAGATGGTACGAGTGGAAACCTGACAAGCAAGGGCTTCAGTGAATCCTGCAGCTGCTTATTGGTCCAGTCCCCAGACACCACCATCCAGAGAACTGTGCAACAATTCTAGAAACTGGAACAACTGAACTAATATCCAGATTTTAACAACTACCTGATTTTTGCTCTTACAAAATTAAAATCTGAAGATGAACCCACAAGATCATTGAGTGGTCTCATCTTGAAGAATAATGTGAAAGCACATTTTCAAAATTTTCCAGTTGATGTAACAGATTTTATTAAAAGTGAATGTTTGAATAATATTGGTGACTCCTCTCTTCTCATTCAAGCTACCATAGGTGTTTTGATTACAACCATAGCCTCCAAAGGAGAATTGCAGAACTGGCCCGACCTCTTACCAAAACTTTGTACCTTTTGGATTCTGGAGATTACAACACCTGTGAGGGAGCATTTGGTGTCCTTCAGAAGATATATGAAGATTCTGCTGAGATTTTAGATAGTGATGCTTTAGATTGTCCTCTCAACATGATGATTCCCAAGTTTTTTACAGTTCTTCAAGCACAGTATTCCAAAAATAAGGTCTCATGCTGTTGCCTGTGTCAATCAGTTTTTCATCAGTAGGACTCAAGCTCTGGTGTTAGACACTGATTCTTTTATTGAGAATCTCTTTGCATCGGCCGGTAATGAAAAACCAGAGGTATGGAAATTTGTGTGCTGAGCTCTTATGATGTTGCTTGAACTTCAAATGGATCACCTGCTTCCTCACATCATAATATCATTGAGGACCCAAGATCAAGATGAAAATATGGCTTTAGAAGCTTGTGAATTTTGGCTCACTTTTGCTGAGCAGCCAGCATGCAAAGATGTGCTCATAAGGCATCTTCCTAAGTTGATTCCTGTGTTAAGTGAATGACATGAAGTATTCAGATATAGATATTATCCTACTTAAGGTTGATGATGAAGAAGATTAAACAATTCCTGATAGTGAGCAGGATATAAGGCCACATTTTCATTGATCAAGGATAGTAGCTCAGCAGCATGAGGAAGATGGAATTGAAGAGGAAGATGATGATGATGATGAAATTGATGATCATGATACAATTTCTGACTGGAATCGAGGAAAATGTTCTGCTGCTGCCCTAGATGTTCTTACAAATATGTATCATGGTGAGTTTTTACCACATATTTTGCCCCTTTTGAAAGAGCTATCTTTTCATCATGAATGGGTGGTTAAAGAATCAGGCATCTTGGTTTTAGGAGCAATTGCTGAAGGTGGCATGCAAGGCATGATTCCATACTTGCCTGAGCTCATTCCTCACTTCATTCAGTGCCTCTTTGATAAAAAGGCCCTTGTGCATTCTATAACATGCTGGACTTCTTAGCACTATGCACACTGGGTAGTCAGCCAGCCCCCAGACATGTACCTGAAGCCATTAATGACAATTGCTAGAAGCATATCCTGGATAGCAACGAGAGAGTACAAGAAGTGCCTTTGCTACCCTAGAAGAGGAGGCTTGTACAGAACTTATTCCTTACCTTGCTTATACTCTATTTAGTAAATATCAGCATAAGAGCCTGCTCATTCTTCACAATGCTATAGGAACATTAGCAGATTCAGTAGGACATCATTTAAACAAACCAGAATATATTCAGATGCTAAGTGGAACATGTTAAAGGATAAAGATAAAGATCTCTTCCCTTTACTTGAGTGCCTATCTTTAATTGCCACAGCTCTTGCATTCTGGCTTCCTTATTGTGAAACTGTTTCAGAGTTGTGTAAATCTAGTACAGAAGACTCTTGCACAAGCCCTGCTGAATAATGCTCAGCAAGATCAGTATGAGGCTCCTCATAAAGATTTTATGATAGGGGCTCTTGATTTATTCAGTGGCCTGGCTGAAGGACTTGGAGGCAACACTGAACAGCTAGTAGCACGAAGTAACATTCTAATTTACCAGTGCATGCAGGATAAAATGCCAGAAGTTTGACAGAGTTCCTTTGCCCTGTTAGGTGACCTGAGGAAAATTTGCTTTCAGCATGTTAAGCCTTGTATAGCTGATTTCATGCCAATATTGGGAACCAATCTAAACCAAGAATTCATTTCAGTCTGCATCAATGCCACGTGGGCAATTGGAGAAATTTCCATTCAAATAGGCATAGATATGCAGCCTTATACTCTACCAGAAATCAATAACAGACCCAACACACCAAAGATATTGTTAAAGAAGACAGCAATAACAATTGGTCGTCTTGGTTACGTTTGTCCTCAAGTGGTGGCCCCCATGCTACAGCAGTTTATAAGACCCTGGTACACCTCTCTGAGAAACATAAAGGACATTGAGGAAAAGGATTCTGCACTCTGTGGGATTTGTATCATGATCGGTGTGAATCCCAGTGGAGTAATCCAAGATTTCATATGTTTTTGTGATGCTGTTGCATCATGGTTTAACCCAAAAGATTATCTGAGACACTTTCTGTAAGATCCTTCATGGATTTAAAAATCAAGTTGGGGGTGAAAATTGGAGGCATTTCTCTGATCCGTTTCCTTGTCCCTTAAAAGAACGTCTTGCAGCTTTTTATGGTGTTTAAACTTATACGCTTAGGCTGCAGTCCCCTAATTAGGGGTCCTTCAGTCTTGGAGACTATGAGGGAGCCTCTACACCCAAGGAAAACGTTACCCTTTACAGGGGGGGAGGGTAGACCAGTAGGGAATACAGTACAGTCCCAAACCTACTGGGAGGGGCGGGAGGGAGGTGGTGTCCTCACTGTATTAAGTTGATATTGGGAAATGTTTTAACATCTGGAGCCTTCAAATCCACACTGAATGTGAAGAAGAAGAAAACAAACAAACAAACAAACAAAAAACTATTCCGTCTACTCACAAAACAGTACATTCTAAAATATTATGGGGAATTTTACCAAAACAAGGACCATAGAAATGATGCGTAGGGGTAAGAAAGAAGAAAAATTCTAAACTGCACGATAAAGGAAACCTAAGATTGGGGGTTACAAACAGTAAAGAAGCTTTTTTTTTTGTTTTTTAATTTAAATTTTTTTATATACGTTTTCCTACATAATCGGGCCTTGTTTTGGATGCTGATGAAGAATTACATAAATGAAGCTAATATAGTTAAAATCAGCTTGCCTACTGGTAATAGAAGCAGGTTCTTGGAAGTTACAATTTAAGGTACACCAAAAGAAGTTGGAAATAAAACGAAACAAATTTAAACAATGAAGCACCCTGTGAAATGCCAAAAGAGCCACTCCTTTTACCTTTAGGGGGTGGGCAGGGAGGGAACAATAAATGGGGTTGGGCATATCAAACTAAAAATCGACACCTTAATTTTGCTTTAGAACATAAATGTAGTGAATATAATTTGATGGCTGTATTTCATTAGATTTAATTCCCAGGCCAAAACATTGTTTTCAATGCTCAGTTTAAGGTTCAGGCATGCATTCTGGCTTATGGTGATTGAAAGTAATTTAAATTAGTGGGAGAGTAGCATGCTTGCATCACATAGACTGAGACTGGTATTCATTTACCTATGTTGTGCCAGTTTGTGTTGCAGTTTACCAATTCAGTATAGACTTGCATTTAAAATTGCTTTTTAAGATTTGTGGATATCATTTTTAAGAATATAGATATAAAATACTGTAGTTTAGAGCTAGGCCTTGAAATATCTTTTTAGGATCTGTTAAGAATAAGATTGATATTGTATTGTGTGTAACCGTACAATGTGGAGAGCTGATACACCTGTACAAAATCTTTGCCTCTGTGCTGTCAGTGTGATGTGCTTTCTGCATGGTTATATACCACTGATGATTTTATCAAAACTTCTAGATCATAAGTTACATGGTAAAAGATCTGTAAAAGGCTGCATAAATGTTAATCAGCACATAAAGACAATTGTAGAAGTTGAAGACGTCATTGCTATATTCCAATGTTTGTTCCCATTCAACATATTGCCTTCTAAGCTTTCTTTTTTTGTGTTCAAAGCATGATCTTAAAGATATGTTTCAGTTAATGGATGTAATGCAGGTTCCAACACTGTGCTGGCGCATGTTGGTGGCCCTCTGTGCCCTAGAGATGCACATAGGGTGCAAGTTTAAAGCTACAGAGTGAAAGTTGGTTTGGGTCCTCTTCATTTCATTTGTTGAGCTTTTCTATTATTTTTCTCTACTTACATTTATTCCTGTGAATAAATCCTTGTTAAATTAACCCCTTAAAAATGTGATTTTTTTTTACCTGCTTGAGATTTACTTTTTCTAATGCCGTTTTATTTTAATTTAATATCTAATGAATAATGCTAAAGATGGCCCAGTATTAAATCAGTTAACTTTTTTTGTAGATTCAGATATACTGAAGATATTTTACTTTTGAGATTTGTTTTCTGTATTTTTCAAGCCATCAATGAGATCATATTTTAGAAAAAATAAATAAGATTTGACTCTTCTGTAACTTTCTTTTTTTCCCTGGTAATTTTAACATTAGTAGTATTTCTTTTTTAGTTATCTGCAATTTGTCTTTTGTATGTGCAGGGATTTGAAACCAGACAATATGCTTATTTCCAATGAGGGTCATATTAAACTGACAGATTTTGGCCTTTCCAAAGTTACTTTAAATAGAGGTAAGGAAAATAGCAGGTGAGTGCTTTTTAAAGAAATTAACAAATTTTAGGCACTATATTTCATTAAATTATACCATTTTCTTTGTTACTTTATACTGAATAAAATTTGATGTCTGTCTATCCAAAATAGGCTAGAAAGGAATAATGGTATCTTTTTTTCAATTAAGGATGAAAAATGGGGATAATTATTCTTGGATCTTCACAGTGGAACTCAAAATTTCTGTTCTTTTATTTTTTTTCCCTACTGAAATTGGTTCTTACCAATTAAACATCAGCAAAATGTTTAATTAACAATAACATGATGAAGGATTACTAACTAAAGAAATTACTCAAATTTCCATGACCACCACCAAGACCTTTATAAAGAAAGGGACAAAGAAATGAACACACAATTCACACACACAAATATATGTATTTATAGGAATATGTTCATCCTATTATTAGTAATTAAAGAAATACTAATTTAAATAAGAATAAAGGAACTGGTTTATACTATTAAACTAGCAAAAAGAGGAAAACTGATGATCCAGTGTTGATGAGACTTAAAAAAAAAAAAAAGAAGGTACATAAGTTTTTCTTTGGTGCTTAGGATAGTGTTTTTTGAAGGAACTCTGCCAGTATGTTTCAAGAAACAAAAGGTTTTCATTCTCTTTGACCTAGTGACTTATGTCTTGGATTTTATTCTCAAAAAGTCGTTCAAAAGAACAAATATACAAATGAGTAAACTTATTTGTAGCAGCATTTTGTCTAATGGAAAGAAACTAGAAATTAAATTCATCATAGAAATATGGATAAATTATATCTTATTGACTTGAAGGCATATCATGTTAAAAGTAATAGAAAGATAAAAAGGTGTTTCTGAAATAAATGAAAAGGAGAAACCAAAATTGTGTTTGTAATTTATAATTATAATTATTTGAAAATAGGTACAGTTGTATAATTCTTTATTTGCAAGTATGATGTTCAAAAACTTTGAATATGAAAAGATGTTTCAGAAGTTAAGTAAAATGTGACCTGAGCTGACTTAGGGCTATTTAGAGTCTTTATTAAATCTCACTTCATGTGACTAGTCATATGTTTCATTGCTGAAATAATATTTGATTACGGGTTGGTATTTGAGATGCCACTAGGCTTGTTCCATAGTATTCAGTATATTCATCACATTACCTTTCTAAAATCTGGACATTTTTGAATTATGAAACAAATCTGACTCCAAAGGTTTCAGGTAAGGTATTGGAAAATACCATAAATGAGCAAAATTTGTATTAGAATAATACCATTGGTGAATTTCATAGTATTATATTTTATATTATAGGCTCTAATATTTTCTAAAGTTTTGTTGTGAATTTGAATATTATTACCTATAGGTCCTTATTGCTTCATCAATGTAAGTTGTAAATGAAATTTATTAAATTCAAACTTTCCATCGCTTTTTTAAGTCTTATACTACTCACAGAATATTAGACTTCTGCATTTTTTTAAAGTAGAGAAGTTGTGGGTTTACAGAACAGTCATGCATAAAATACAGGGGTCACATAATACCACCCTACAATTAACACTTTGCATTGAAGTGGTACCTTTGTTAGAATTGATGAAAGAACATTTTTATAATCATACTATTAACCAAAGTCCATGGTTTAACTTCGGGGTCACTGTTGTGCAGTTCCATGGAATTTTTTTTTTTTTTTTACGTTTTTATTCTGAGTAACATTTATATAGCTTAAAAGTTCCCCTTTTTATCACATTGAAATATATAATTCAGTGCTGTTAATTATATTCGCAAGGTTGTTCTACCATCACCACCATCCATTACAAAACTTTTCCATCATCCCAAATAGAAACTGTGTGCATTTTAAGCCCTAACTCCCTGTTCCCCTCCCTACCCCATCCCCTGGTAACCTATATTCTAGTTATCTGACTCGATGAGTTTGCTTATTCTGATTATTTCATATCAGTGAGTTCTACGATATTTGTCCTTTTGTGTCTGACTTCTTTCACTCACCCTAATGTCTTCAAGGTTCATCCATGTTGTTGCAGATATAGAACTTCATGCCTTTTTACGGCTGACTAATATTCCATTGTGTATATATACTACATTTTGTTTAGCCTTCATCAGTTGGTAGATACTTGGGTTGCTCCATCTTTTGGCAATTATGGATGAAGCTATGAACATTGGTGTGAAAAATATCTGCTTGAGTCCCTGCTTTCAATTCTTTTGGGTATATACTTAGAAGTGGGATTCTGTAATTCTGTACTTAAGTTTCTGAGGAACCGCCAAACTGTCTTCCACAGTGGGTGGACAGTTCAAAGTATGTTGCATCCCACTATTTACATTCCCACCATTTACATTCCCATCAGCAGTGATTGAGTGTTCCTGTTTCTCCACATCCTCTCCAACACTTGTACTTTCCTGTTGTTTTAATAGTAGCCATTCTAGTGGATATGACATGATATCTTATTGTGGTTTGATTTGCGTTTCCCTAATGGCTAATGATGTTGAGCATCTTTTCATGTGCCTTTTTGCCATTTGTATATTTTCTTTAGGGAAATTTCTTTTCAAGTCTTTGGCCTATTGTTTAATTGAGTTGTTTGTCTTTTTGTTGCTGAGTTGAAGGATTTCTTAATGTATTCTGGATTGTAAACCTTTCTAGGATATGTGGTTTCCAAATATTTTCTCCCATTGTGTAAGTTGTGATTTTATTTTCATGGTAAAATCCTTTGCTGCACAAAAGTTTTAATGTTGATGAGGTCCCATTTATCTGTTTCTTTTTTTAGGTTGGGCTTTGGGTATAAAGTCTAAGAAACCATTGCCTAACACAAGGTCCTGAAGATGAATCCCTACATTTTCTTCTAGGAGTTTTATGGTTTGATATCTTAAAAAAAAATAAAAATAAAAGTAATAATAAAGAATATGGGATTATGTGTCAAATGTTAAATTACTACAAATGTTAAGCACTCATGCCTGATGTTAATCTGGGTCAATCTCTATCTTGACCTAGGTGTGCACATTTTAGTTAACATGAGGAGCCTATAGTTTGTATTAATTCCTTAAATAGATTCTGCTATTGACTTTATATTCCTAAGATCTTTCTTCTGTTCATAGGTTTTCTTAACTCCTTTTCCAATATTCGATTTATCAAAAATTATTTTGTTGCCAATTAGATAACACTCTTTGTTAGTTACTGAGCACTCCCTAAAAAGCTAAGTATTGGGGCCGTTTCACTGTATTCTATTCATTTCAGAGCAGAACTGTGTCCTATTAAACTTTTTAATGATTTCACTCTGTCGATTATTCTGTATGATTCCTCTTTGGTACAGTGACTACCCTGGGTATATTTATCTCACACAACACAGTTGTTAAGTAAGATAAGGTGGAAAGAAGTGCCAAGTTCAGAACATCCCACATGACTATTGATTTAGTCAATGTCAGTTAACGTTTCTAACAAAATCATTATACTTTTCTTTGCATGCATAGATATCAATATGATGGATATCCTTACTACACCCTCAATGGCAAAACCTACACAAGACTATTCAAGAACCCCAGGACAAGTACTATCTCTTATCAGCTCTTTGGGATTTGTAAGTATTTGATAAGAAAACCCCTTCATAAAAACATAACCTTCCCTTTCCATGATTACCATTTAAAATCTGAAATCCCTACGTTTTCTTTCATGTATTCTGACCTGTCTTTTTTTTTTTAAATATACAATCAAGAAATATTTAAATATTTAAATGTTATTTTTATACTTTTAATTTAACAATTTATCTACTTAAATGGTATTGTAGGTGGTGTTTTGGTGAGGACAAATGTTAGCATTTTTTAAAAATCTTTCTCTTTTTAATAGTACACACCAGTTGGAGAAAACATTCAAGACTCTGTAGATATTGTTTCAAGCCATGTATCTGAAACATCACAGCTTTCTCAAGGATTAATTTGTCCTATGTCAACAGATGAAAAGGACATTACTCCTCATTCTAGCAAATTACTAAACTCATGTAAGTATGAAATGAAATAGTAGCTTTTTCTGTTACGTTTGTCCTTTGAGAAACAAAATGGTTTAGAATTTTTAAATTTCTAATATCAGTTTAATAACTTAAATATACAAATATTTGAACAGTCTGTGGCATGCCTGTATTTTTTAATGTAAAGGCCAGTTTGTATAGGAATTCTTGCAGCTCTTTAAGTCAACAGAATAAAATATCTTTAGCTAATGAGATCATCTCCAGTTACCTATAATATTGAAGTGACCATTGGGCAAATTTCACTATATTGGATCTACAGAAATCTGATATCATGTGAAGATGTAGTCCCTGCTATATATCTTTATAAAATTATTTCCAGAATTGTTTCAGGTAGCTTAAAAACTGAACTTTTTTTTTTTTTTTAAATTAGTATCCAGTAAAGACAAAAGCCAAGTAGTAGAGGAGGAGAGCAGAACAGACGTATTTGTGTATTACTTACCTTCTCCTTTGTAACTCAGCAAATGTGGACAATTTGGTTTTGTGGGCCCATGTACTTCATTTAGGAATGTGAAAATAAGGCTCTGAGGGTGAGTGCCGTTAGATGTTGTTTTCATAAATGTTACCTCATTTGGTTGTCACCAAATCTGTGCATATGTAGGACATACACAGTATTGTTTCCTCTTTACAGATGAGAGAACTAATGTTTGAAAAGGCTTAGTAAGTTGGTAAGCTAAGTCATGACTGCAAATACAATTCTCTGTCCTCTGAGCCTTTCTTATTTCTTTTGTTAGAATCATATGGCTGAAAAAAATATATAGATTTGATAAACAGAAGACTTAAAATATGGAACATGCCGGTGTTATTTGTAGCCTGATTATTAAGAAACAATAATTATTTCTCCATTCTTTAATCTAGACAGTACCAGCTTTGTGAAAGGCTCTGTGCTGGCCACATGTGTGGATGGAATGAGGAATAAGAGACACCCCTGCTTCAGAAAGAGCTTGGGATTTATGTAGTGGGGCAGCATGCAGGGATAAG
The DNA here is from genome assembly GCF_015220235.1 of Choloepus didactylus. Taxonomy (NCBI): domain Eukaryota; kingdom Metazoa; phylum Chordata; class Mammalia; order Pilosa; family Megalonychidae; genus Choloepus; species Choloepus didactylus. Next base: position 10,405,600 of record NC_051311.1, on the reverse strand, counting down.
AATGAAACTCCTAGAAAATAAATGCACAAGAGGGACATCGTGTTGCAACATGGAAAGTGACAAATGCTCAGAGGGATCAGGAATGGTTCTAAATTAAGATATGGCAAGCTGGACCCAGAAAAACAAATAGGGCCTTAATAATGGAATTATGGTGGAAAACGGCCTTTTAGGTAGATGTGCTGGCATGGGCAGAGACATGGATGCATGGAAGTGTATTCCACATTCAGACAGTAAGGACAAAGGCCAATGTGTGGAATGAGAAGCTCATACAATGGGAAAGGGAGCTTAGCAGGTGGATGGGGAAGGACCCAGTGTCATTACAGGGAGCCTAGGGGTTACACTGTAGGAAGTGAGGAGCTATTTAAAGTGCCTGCGTGGTCTGCACGATCCAGAAAGCACTCATCAGCAGATACATAGTCTGCATACGGGATTTGATTAGACCAGGTGCCGACTGGAAAGGATGTATTTACCAAAGAGAAGATCGGATTAGGGTACCAAAGATTAGATGGACTTCAGAATTCTCATTCCAGTTTTAAAGTTGAAATTTCAAATTCAGTTTTCAAGTTATTAGATCAAAAGCCTAAGAATTTACTTGAGATTGAAGTCATGGTTGCCCCTTTTGGGAAAGAGAAAAGATCGATCGATCAGTCGATAGACACATGCATGCGTGCATACACACACAGGCATGTATTAATGTGTAATGCATGTATCATGATCTTTAGTAAAAATGTGACTGTCTTACTGTGTCTACTTAGCAGTTGAGGAGTGACAGTTTTCAGCATCATCATTTATTTATAAATGATACAGGGACATGCATCGTGTTGATGATGCTGTCAGCCAATCTGCCATTGCTTTTTGTTATATCCAGTGGTATTAAGGAACTCCCTTAAGAATGTGCAAGAATCAGCATTGTAAACACATCTGTCTCAACAGTAAAATAAAGCTACAATGTTAATTAAATTCAAATTGAATTAAGTCTCATCACATTCCAACTTTATAGAACATCTAATATAGCACATCTGTGATGCTCCTTTATCAAAATAGCTTCGCATGGAATCATGGGTCTCAAAATTGATTTCCTCCTAATTGTAAATTAGTTCCCTTGTACTGATTTTGACTGTACTAATGTTGAGGGGGTTTTGCTTGGTTGTAATTTTCCAAGCAATACTTGTCTCTGTAACAACTTGTAAACCTAGGCCTAAGGAGCAGCATGCCAGAAAGGTGTGACTCCATCCATACAGGCCAGGTAGTTTTATATAGAAATAGTCCTGGTATGCTACACTTGATATTTTGCCTGATTATCTGTAGAAAAAGGAGTCAGGGTAAGTTAGGAACAAAGAAAGATGTGACACAGAAGCCACAGTTTTTTCTCTTCCCTCCAGGTCTTGAAACCATTGCCTCCAGCCCAGGAATGCCAGTGAAGTGTCTCACTTGTAATCTACTCCAGTCTCGGAAAAGGCTGGCTACTTCCAGTGCTAGCAGCCAGTCCCACACCTTCATATCCAGCGTGGAATCAGAGTGTCATAGCAGTCCCAAATGGGAAAAGGATTATCAGGTTAATTAACCTTATCTCACCCCAAATAATTATGCATGTCAAAGTAATGATAGAAACACTTTATACCTTTTGTTCTAAATTGTGAAGGAAGTGAAATTGTTACATGAATGGCAGTCAAAGTGTTATCAAAAAGTCTTCATTTTCCTTTACATTCCTTCCAATTCTTTTGAAATATTTCACTTCTCGTTCAGATGTGAATTTGTTCTTGCTTGACTATATAAGAAAATTCTTTTTTTTTTTTTAATTATTACAATAAATTGAGAGTAAATGTTTGCCTTTTAGGCCTCTAGAAGGATTTTTTTCTCTATTTCCCTACCATGGTACAGATATTAGCTAGTTGAGTCTTGTTCCAGTTTGCTAATGCTGCCAGGATGCAAAATACCAGAAATGGATTGGCTTTTATAAAGGGGGTTTATTTGGTTACACAGTTACAGTCTTAAGGCCATAAAGTGTCTAAGGTAATTCATCAACAATCGGGTACCTTCACTGGAAGATGGCCAGTGGCTTCCAGAAAACCTCTGTTAGCTGGGAAGGCACGTGGCTGGCATCTGCTCCAGAGTTCTGGTTTCAACATAGCTTTCTCCCAGGACGTTCCTCTCTAGGATGCAGCAGTGTCTGGGCCTGTGTGGCTCTTTTTAAAGTACTCCAGTGATCCAATAATGATCCACACTGAATGGGTGGAGCCACAACTCCATGGAAACATTCAGTCAAGAGGTCACCCCTAATCAAAGGTGTCACTCACAGTTGGGTGGGTCACGTCTCCATGGAAACACTCAATCACAAGGTTCCAACCTAATCAATACCAATAAATCTGCCCCACAAGATTACATCAAAGATAATGGCATTTTGGGGGACATAATACATCCAAACGGGTACAGGTCTTTTTTTTTATTATTTTTTTAAGCCTGTATCTTATTTTAAAACTCATGCTCAATATCTATTACAGTTAGTAGATATTGATATTAATAGGAACTAAAATTTAAAATTATACTATGGTCTTTTTCATAAAATGCTGAAAATGTATTATAATGTTAGATTAGAATAATGGTAATACACAAAAAATAAACCTTCCATTTGATAAAATAATTTGGATTTAATCTGCTCTTTATTCTCAGTAATATATCTTCACTGTCATTGGTTAATTATATGTTAGGTGTAACATTAGGTGTAACATTAGGTGTAACATTAGGTGTAAGGTCTGTTTATTTTTTAGATAAGGCAGAATATCTCAGTTTCATTTCCTTTTATCCTTATAGGCTGCTATATAGGTAAGATAAGCCGATTACCATTCCTAGCACTAACTATTATTCCACCTCTTTCCTATTCAAGAGAGCATCTTATACACTATTTCAAACTCTATACCTTCTTCTTCCGTCTTCCTCCTGCTTCTTCTGCCTCCCTGAGGAAGGCAGTGAAGGGACGATAGCACTGGTTCCCAAGGTACAATCAGAGGACCGCAGACCGTCCTGAAAAACTTGCCCCAATCCCAAAATGCATCGTTTTCTTTGATTGCACATCAGTGCTTGGTAATTTGGGGGATTTTCTTTTTGATCATTACTAAGCGCTCCTTATTATCACAAAGTAAGTTGACAATAGTTATTGAAATTTGATGTTCACACTTCATAATTAGGCATTAGTAGAGTTTACTGAAGATTTTCTCTACTTGAGTAATCTTTTTAAAGTCCTGGTTACTGTTCACCAATTTGCAGTATATCTTAAAGCTCTGACTACACATAAGTTCCCACAGACAGTTGGAATTCAAACAATTTTCCAGAAAAGTATTTTGTTTTTCAATGCATCATTCGTTCACCTTGTTGACAATGGATTTAAATCCTGCTAATTTGGGTTTTTAAATTATAAATCACTATGAGTTTAGTTTCATTCTTATCTGCTTGGTTTTAATGTACTTGTATGAAGTGATAACATGCTTACATTAATAATTTTTTTTTTATAATTTTCCACTAACTAGGCTTAAAGCCCCATGCATTTTACTGTTCAAAATAGAACAATCCATACTCATACAGCGGTTTTCATAACAGCATTATTCACAGTAGCTAAAGTGAAAACAACCCGGTGTCCTTCAATGGATGAAAAGATAAACAAAATGTGGTATAGCTATACAATGGGATATTATTCAGCCATAAAAAGGGCTGAAATTCTGACACATACTCCAACATAGATGAAGCTTGAAATCCTTATTCAAGTGGAATAAGCCAAAATTGACAAATATTGTATGATTCAATTTATATGCAGTATCTAGAATAAGCAAATTCATAGAGACAGCATGTACGTTAGAGGTTTCCAGGAACCAGGAGGAGAAGAGAATGGGGAGTTATTGTTTAATGGGTGCAGAGTTTCTGTTTGGGGTGATGAAATGTTCCAGAATTAGATCTTGGTGATGTTAACACAACATTGTGAGTATAATTAACTCCACTGAATTGTACACTTAGCAATGGTTAAAATGGGAAATTTTGTGTTCCATGTATGTTACCACCTTTTAAGAAAAAGGAATAATCCATGCACCTATTGCAAAGCAGGTGTATATATGTACCTTACCCAAAATTTGCCTGAATATGTTGTCCATTAATTTGTCCTATTAAAATAACATGTAATGCACTTACAAAATATGTATAGTTGAATAATTGACTTAAATTTTAGACCAGTATTTCACTCAAAGTAATTTATATACACTTATTTTGCAGTTGTTTGTATTGCTTTATCATTCTTGTTTTCTTTGTTCTTTTGTTCCAATGGAAAGAGGGAATGGGTACCATAGTATTTTATGGGGTCCTTTATTCCACTTAGGTGGGAATCTCAGCTTTATAAAACTAAGAAAAGTATTTTTTCCCCTTTTAGGAAAGTGATGAGGCCTTGGGCTCAACAATGATGAGTTTAAATGCAACTGACAAGGCGTTAGGTACAAAATTTACCAAAAGTTTCAATGAAAAGGATCTCAAGTTAGCCCTCTCTCCCATTCATACCAACAGTAGCATTCCTATCACTGGAGACTCTTATGTAAAAGTTGCTAAAAAATGCTTCTCTGGGAAAACTTCTTGGGAAGGAAGAGAACTGGATGTAAGTGACACTAATGTGGTCCCTGACACAAGACAGTCTGGATTTCCTGAGTCGAGTCAGCTGGCTGTGGATTCTGGCAATAGGACCGAAGAGCACCTTGAAAAGAAAGGTTTAAAAAGAAATTTTGAGTTAGTTGATTCCAGTCCTTGTCAGAAAATTACACAGAATAAAAAAAATTGTTTAGAGATTAATCAAAGTAATGAAATGATGGATTGTTTTGCAAATCGAAGTACAGGCTTAACAGCAGAAGTCCAGGACCTTAAGCTAGCAATATACAGAAGTCAGCAAAATGACTGTGATAATAAGGAGAACACTGTCAATTCTGTTATTGATAAACAGCAAACCCCAGAAAACTCACCTATCCCAGTGATAGCAAAAAACCTTCTGTGCGAACTAGATGAAGATTGTGAAAACAGTAAGAAGGACTACTTAAGTTCTAGTTTTCTATGTTCTGATGATGATAGAGCTCCTAAAAGCATATGCATGGACTCTGATTCGTCGTTTCCTGGAATTTCTATAACAGAAAGTCCAGTGGAAAGGCAGTCTTTAGATCCAGGTAAAAGCATCAAAGAATCCTCTTTTGAAGAATCAAATATTGAAGACCTACTGATTGTATCACCACGCTGCCAAGCAAATATGTTGCCAAAAGGTGATGAGAATCCTGATGTCCAAGACAGTAACCAAAAAATGTTAGCTCCTTCTTCAGAGGTGTTGAAAGCATTAACCTTCTCCAAGAGAAGCGCTGTAGCTTTTCGAAGTTTTAACAGTCATATTAATGCATCCAATAACTCAGAACCATCCAAAATGAGCATTACTTCCTTAGATGCAATGGAAATTTCATGTGTTTATAGTGGTTCATATCCCATGGCTGTAACCCCTACTCAAAAAGGAAGAGCCTGTATGCCTTATCAGGTATGTTGTAACTTTTCTAACAGTTTGTTCTTCCGATTTAAGAAAAATACAACTATCAAGGCCAGACATTTGCCTCTTAACTGGACTATGAATGACATCATATACTTTTGTTCCCTTTGTTGAAAATCTACGAGTTGTTGAGGAGAGAGGTTTAGTGCCAAAAGGTAAAGTTGGTAGTAATAACATTTATTATTCTTAACTGTGAGCTTCCTCCCATTTGTGTAGCTCTATACACTTTTTCTAAGAAATAAAAAAATACAACCACATATTTTCACTCAATCCCAGCAACATGTAAGATACAGAATGCAAGTCCATTCTACCGTACTGCCTTCTCAGAAACACATGTAGATGATCTCTTTTCTTTATAGAAAAATGTTTAAAATATATTTGAAATCTTATTTTGTTATGTTTTTTAAACCTTTACCTTTATAAATTAGAAGTTTCATTTCTTTTTTCTTTTGGGGAGACATCATGATATAAAAAGTGTAAACCCTGAACTTAGGGTAACAAGACTTACCAAGTGACTTAGAAGAAATCCTTTAACCTCAGAGTCTTTGTTTTTCCATCTGTCCATCTTTGTTTTTCCATAATCCAACCTATTCCCCTGACCTCACAGGCTTATTATGAGGCAACAAAGTGCCATGAAAACTATTAAATGCCACTTGGTACAAGAGGTTATTTATGTTCAGTTCCATCTTGGGTATTGTCCTAATATCTCAATTATTTATCAGCCACAGCTTTCCTTAGTGGTCATTCTTAAGCTTGCATTAGTCCATGCTATCAAGAAGTTCTTCTTGTGGATTTTTTTCACGGTTTCTTGCATATTCAGATCTTACTGAAATAATTGGTAATATCTACACTATTGAACTTCATTAGCTATTAGGATTTAATTATAAGTAGTTATGAATCCATTTCCAAAACTGATCACAGATTTGAGTATGTATTTTATGACTGGTAGGCTATTATCTAGTTTTTCTAGTATTTTAGCACTTCTATTCACTGAAAAATGAATTCAGATATCTGTTGTCTCTTAAATCCTTTTTGAATTAACAGACCCCAAATGAGGCCAAGTCAGGAACTCCATACCGAACCCCAAAGAGTGTGAGAAGAGGGGCAGCCCCAGTGGACGATGGGCGGATTCTAGGAACCCCAGACTACCTCGCGCCTGAACTGTTACTAGGCAGGGCCCACGGTAAGACATGTGTGGCTTGTGGTTTTGAAATGTTACCTCTCTATTGAGGTAAAATCTTCTTTTGAGGTAAAATTGTTTTAGACTTCTTTGGTATTTAGATTACCTAAAGTAAAACAAAGCAAACTCATGCACTACTCTTCTCCTACCTATGTGGCATTTATTGTAGAAAAAGAAAAAAGAAATGGCCATGGCTATCTTATTCTTTGAATGTGAAAGGCCAAACATTTGTCCTTTGCCTCCTGGCTCAGTCTCAGTGAGCCAGAGAAGCCCAATCTCCTGTCCCCTTTGATCTTCCTGGGATTGTCTTTGATCCAAGTGCTTCCTCAGGTCTTTCTAGCTTGGGCTCAGGAGTAGAAAGTTGAGTCTAAACTTCTCTTCAGTCTACTGAAGCCTGTTCCTGTTTAGAGCTTACCTTCACTCGTACCCTCCCCAGAAGGGATGAATCAGACGAGAACCATCCTTCAAAGTAGAGCAGGGGAAAAGGAGAAAAGGATGTTTCCATCTGTCTTCTTTTCTTCCCTTTCTCTCCCTGACAGTGTTTTTCCCTTCCTACCTTCTGATTGAACTCCATCCCCTGCATCTCGATGCTAATTCTTTCCCTTTTCCTCGGCTCCTTTCAGGGTGGGCCCTCTCACCTCCCTGCCCCGCCCCTCCCCCACACACCCCTTCTTCTACTTTTACTTCTTTGCTGGCTTTTTGCCTCAGCCTGGAAATAAGTTTCTACCACAGTGTTCCCCTCCCAGCCCAATTTTTAGAGGTTTCCTGTTTTCTTTGATTGTTTTTGTTCTGGCCATGTGATTGGTAGCCTTACTATTACCTGAAACTCTTTAACAGTCACTGAAAATGTCCTTATTTTCTCCTCTGCCAGCCTCTTACCTGTCTTTGTTCTCTCACCTCTGTTGCTTTCTCCTGTTTCCTTCCTTATCCCATCTAAGGACAGAAAAGAGAGTCCTCAGTAATCTTCCTGTCAAATTTCTTCTCCTCCCTTCATCATCAGTTCAAAGATCACCCCTTCCATAAAGCACCCATGGACAACTGTGGTGAATTCTCCACTTCTTACTCACATAGTTTAAAGCAATGTCTTCTTGCCAGTATTGTGATTACTTATTACCTCTGTCTTCACTACAAAAGCTTAAGAAAAGTTCTAAAGAGCAGAATCTGCGTGTTTTGCCTTCTACATAACATTCCAGGAGAATTCCTTGGAAGCATTCACTAAATGTTAACAATCTTTACAATATTGTATAGACACATGGACAATTCCCCCTTCTCCGTAAGCCACAGCAACTCGGTTCTGTGGGCACTTAGCTGATTTATGTCCAACGCCCCTTTTGCTAGGTCATTTGCCAGCTAAGAGCTCAGTTCTGTTAACAGCCTGTCTGTTTCCTGTGTGGTAATTTGTATCCTGTCTAATAGGATACAGTATGTAAGTAAGCTTCAAGTTACAAGATATTGTTACTATTTTAGTGGGACAGATAGTTACTTCAGCTATCTTGTCATACATTTTTAAATTTTAATCTGAAATGTAGTTTTTAAAACAGAAAGGAAAACACAATTTATAATAAAAAGTAGCAATTCCTTGCTCTCTTCCTTTCCCCCAAACCCCACCCACTGGGGCAGTCACTTCCACTCTTGGATAAAGAACTTTTCCTTACTCATCTTGATATCCCTTATATCCAGCACAATACCTGGTACCTAGTTCAATGAGTGATGTGAGAATGAGCTTACGATTTGAATATAATATACCTAACTACTGTTTTCTTATATGCAGGATTTCTGACTTCGGGTGAGTGAGTTTTCTATAAAATGATATGGCAAAGCATATTGAACTGAACAGTCAAAGTATAAATAGATCACATTGCAAAAGATATTTGTTTGCCTTTTCAGTTCACATATGAAGTACAAAAATGAGCTGTTTTCTGTCTTCTGGGCAGGATGGCACTCAGTAGGTTGATCTTTGTGAAAAGATATGCAGGCATACAGCGTTCTTTAGAACTTTCAAAGGTAGCATAGACTGAAGATACAGCTTCTTTATTGCAACAAAGGAAGTAGGCATGGTAAAAATAGCTAAATTATCAGCTACAAAAGCACTGGAATTTTCTAAACCCTCTAATTCCATTATCATTAGAAAATAGAGAGTTAGAACAATATTAGTCTATGCCTACAAATTGCAGAAGTGGTTTTCAATTAGAAAGCCAGTAGTGTAAAGCAAGGCTATTCTATTTCTCTGGCTAATATTATGTATTACAATTGCTCAGATTCAACACAACATGTGATCTTATTAGACTTTGACTCAAGTATGTGGGTATATGTGGCATATCCATGGGGAAATGGTGTGTGTTTTTGACATGAGTACATTTTGGCTGAGCTGGGAAAAGGGTCCTAATATCTAACTTAGGTAAAGTAAATACATTTTCCCCCGATTTCCCCCACTTCCTCTGTTATTTGGTTAAAGACTTTTCATACTGTCTAATCCACTGGAATAATTCTTTCTGAATGCTGCTTAAAAGGTCTACTAACTAAGGTGGTTGGTATGTTTTTGTAGTGATTGCTATATAAACAAAAGCCTATAGACTGTTTGCAACTTGTATTCCTTAAGGGAAAATGGAATGATGTGGTTTGCAGGAAAAAGGCATTCAAAATTACTGTTCCTGTGGACAGATTCCAGATTGCTTCCCTACTTGTTTTAAAATGGAATGGTGGAAATTGTTTAATCACATTAATGCATTTTATGAAATTACCTTTAAAGAGTAATTTTCAGGTAAATTTAGCACTAGACTGGATTCCTATCCTAAACTTTGATCGATGTTAACCATTTTTGGACTGAAATTAGGTTAGGAAACACTTTCTTCATAGAAAAAAGTAATCACAAGTCTACACCAGATTATAGAGTCATGTTTAAAGTAATCACTTGAAGCATCTTTGTGTATAAATGATGCTTCCAGTAAAGATTTATTTAAAAATCAGTTCTACGTATTAATTAAAACTTTTTTCCTAATTACCTCTTCAAGCCAAAGTTCAAGTAAATTATTCTTTGTTAAACTAATTTGTCAGTCTTTTCTTAAAAGGAATTATGCTACATTAAAACTCTGTAATTAAGGCTTCACCTACTTGTCAAGCTATCCTTCAGTTAGTGTATACTCTGCTGCCTCATCTCATAACTTACGTAGAACAAATGAGATGCAAAATAATCTTAATGTTATTTGTTCATGATTTAAATTGAGAAATATAAGAATTTTTAAAATTAGAGGTTAGTTTTAATTCATTCATAGGTTGTATTTTAGGATTTAAGTCAAATAAAAGCATCTGGAATTTCAGAAGTTCGAATAAGTGACAAAAGATGGCTTTAACTTTTCTTTAGCTGTGATAATGGCTAATCTAAACTACTTAGAAAATAGAAAACTACATGAATGATGACCTAGCCTAAAGGAAGATAATTTGGGTTTTTCCACCTTAGGAAGCCAGAAGAAAGCCTTAGGAAATGAATGCCTTGGTTATGCACAAGTATCCCTGTATTACTATTTTAGTTGGGAAAACATTTGTAGAAAATGCCTGCCAGTTCAGCTATTTCCTCCTAAATTCCAGGTCCTGCAGTAGACTGGTGGGCACTTGGAGTTTGCTTGTTTGAGTTTCTAACAGGAATTCCCCCTTTCAATGATGAAACTCCACAACAAGTATTCCAGAATATTCTGAAAAGAGGTGATTTTTTTTTTTTTTCTGCTATTAAGATAGATTCATTTATCTCTGTGTATTACTGTTTTGAGCAAGGATTAACAAGCTTATTTGTGTTTGCAGATATCCCTTGGCCAGAAGGTGAAGAAAAGTTATCTGATAATGCTCAAAGTGCAGTAGATATACTTTTAACCATTGATGATACAAAGAGAGCTGGAATGAAACGTAAGGTTTTGTGTTAATGAACTCTTTTACCTCTGATTTGTTCCAAGTGGTGGTTGTTAATAACAATGTCAGGTTCCAATATAACACTGTATATAATTTGATTGCTAAACTGGTAAAAAGATAACTCCTTTTATTTCTGCCCTTTAGGTAAGCATTGATATATTTGTCCTTAATCTTCATTAAAATTCAGTACAAGAAAGAGAACAGAGATTGGGCAATTGATTGTTTTTTTTAATTTTATTGAGATTGTTCACATACCATGCAATCATCCAAAGATCCAAAGTGCACAGTCAGTTGCCCACAGTACCATCAGACAACTGTGCATCCATCAACAAATAATTTTTTTTTTAATTTTTAGAACATTTTCGTTACTCCAGAAAAGAAAGACAATAAAGAAAACTTGAATCCTCCTATGTCCCTAACCACCTCCCTCCATTATTGACACATAGTATTGGTATAGTACATTTGTTACTGTTGATGAAAGAACTTTAAAATACTGCTAACTGCAGTGCATAGTTTGCAATAGGTATATTTTCCCCCGTATACCCCTCTATTATTAACTTCTAGTTATAGTTTCATACATTTGTTGTAGTGCATGAAAGAGATTTCTAATATTTGTACAGTTAATCACAGACATTTACCACCACAAGATATGCTGTTTTATACATTCCCATCTTTTAACCTCCAGTTTTCCTTCTGGTGACACGTGATTCTGAGCTTCCCCTTTCTACCACATTCACACACCATTCAGCACTGTTAGTTATTCTCGCAACGCACTACCGTCACCTCTGTCCATTTCCAAACATCTAAGTTCAACCCAGTTGAACATTCTGCCATAATAAGCAACCACTCCCCATTCTTTAGCCTCATTCCATATCCTGGTAACTTATATTTCATGTCTATGAGTTTACATATTATAATTCATTCATATCAGTAAGCCCAAGCAACATTTGTCCCTATGTGTCTGACTTATGTCACTCAACATAGTGCCTTCAGCATTTCCTCATCAACCATTTTAAGACGGTTTTACTCACCCACCATACTTTCCATCCTAAGTAAACTATGGTTCCCTGTATAGTCACAAATTTATGTATTCACCACCATCAACACTATCTATATAAGGACATCTCCATTTCTTCCACAAAGAAGGAAGAAGAGTAGAGAGACAAAAGAAAAAGAAAAACAAAGAAAAAAATGACAGAAAGCAACAAAAGGGAAGATAGAATTAAACTAAAGTACAATAAAAGAGTCAGACAACATCACCAATGCCAAGAGTCCCATACCCCTCCCTTATGTCCCCCTCTTATATACATTTAGCTTTGGTATATTGCCTTTGTTACATTAAAGGAAGCATAATACAATGTTTCTGTTAACTATATTTTCTAGTTTGCATTGATTGTACTTTTTTCCCCAATACCACCACATTTTTATCACCTTGCAAGGTTGATATTCATTTGTTCTCCCTCATGTAAAAACATATTTGTACATTTTATCACAGTTGTTGAGCACTCTAGGTTTCACTGAGGTATACAGTCCCAGTCTTTATCTTTCTTCTTTCCTTCTGGTGTCCCGCATGCTCCTAACCTTCCTCTTTCAACCATATTTACACCCCATCTTTGTTCAGTATACTTACATTGTTGTGCTACTATCACCCAAAATTGTGTTCCATACCTCTCATTCCTGTCTTTTCCTATCTGTCTGTAGTGCTCCTTTTAGTATTTCCTGTAGAGCAGGTATCTTGTTCACAGACTCTCTCATTGTCTGTTTGTCAGAGAATATTATAAACCCTCCCTCAAATTTGAAGTACAGTTTTGCTGAATATAGGATTCTTGGTTGGTGGTTTTTCTTTTTCAGTATCTTAACTATATCACAGCACTACCTTCTTGCCTCCATGGTTTCTACTTAGAAATCCACACATAGTCTTATCAAGCTTCCTTTGTATGAGATGGATCACTTTTCTCTTGCTGCTTTCAGGATTCTCTCTTTGTCTTTGACGTTTGATAATCTGATTAAGTGTTTTGGCATAGGTCAGTTCAGATCTATGCTGTTTGGGGTATGCTGCACTTCTTGGATCTATAATTTAAGAGATGGGAAATTTTCATTGATTATTTCCTCTATTATTGCTTCTAACCCTTTTTCCTTCTCTTCTCCTTCTGGAACACCCATGACACATACATTCATGTGTTTCATGTTGTCATTCAATTCCTGGAGACGTTGCTTATATTTTTCCATTATTTTCCCTATCTGTTCTTTTGTGTGTAGGATTTCAGGTGTCTTGTTCTCCAGTTCCTGATTGTTTTCTTCTGCCTCTTAAGATCTGTTGTATTTCTCAATTGTGTTTTTCATTTCTTGTGTTGTGCCTTTCATTTCCATAGATTCTGCCAATTGTTTTTTCAGACTTTCGATTTCTACCTTATGTTCGCCCAGTGTTTTCCTTATAGGCTTCATCTCTTTTGCCATATCTTCTCTGAACTCATTGATTTGGTTTTTGAATTGATTTAGCATATTTCTTGGAGAATCTTTAATTGATTGTTTCATTAAAGTGAAACAATATCTCAACTGTATCTTAATTGAGGTGTAAGTTTGTTCCTTTGACTAGGCCATATCTTTGTTTTTCCTAGTGTAATCTGTGGTTTTCTATTGTCTAGGCATCTGATTTCCTTGGTTACTCCAATCAGATTTTCCCAGACCAGAACAGGTTCAAGTCTCAGAATGGGGTTATATTCAGTTTTGTGTTTCCCTGAGGGTGTGTCTTAGAAGGATGACAGACTTTCCTGTGAGGCCTCTAGCTGCTGTGCTTTTCCCAACCTGTTCTGCAGGTGTCACCTGTAAGTCTGTCACTCCCAGCTAGTTTAAGGAGGTGTGGCCCCTTTAGTTTCTGTTTTGGCTGTTTTCCCCCAGGCTCTGGGGTCTGGTTCTGAAGGGAAGACTGGTAGTAGAGCTGGGCACCACCTCCTTCCTCTTAGGGAAGATGCACCCCCTAGGGTGCATTTGAATTGCTCCTTTTTCTCTCAGACTCTGTTATGTCTACCCATCTCTGGGTCAGAGCACTGTGAACTGAAAATGGTCACTCAGCTTGAGAGAGAGTAAAAGGGAGAGAAAGCCCCCTTTCAGAGCCAGTCCACGGCCCCCCAGTTTTGCCCATCGGTCACAGAAAGCACCTGATCTTCTGGGCTCCCTTTCCTGGGGCATAGGAGTTTTCTGGCTCTTTAAGGACAGTCTTTAAAAGTCTCTGTCTGCTTGTTAGGGTTTTGTGTTTGTAGCTTGTGTTGTGCGGTCTACATTTATTAATTAAAACCCCAGCTGGAGCTAAGTTGAGGTATATTTTCTTGCTCCAGGAAAGCTGCTTTCTTCTACAGTGAGGTCTTGCAGCTCAGCCTGCCATGGGAGGGAGGGGGCTCCTGGCACAGTTCCACAGGTTTTACTTACAGATTTTATGCTGCGATCTCAGCCATTCCCCCCAATCCAGGTTGGTGTACAATGTGTGGACAGTCACGGTTGTCCCCCAGCAGTTGTTCCAGATTATCTGCTAGTTGTTCCTGGTTGTTTATTATTTGCTCAAGGGCACTAACTAGATTCCACTCCTTTCTATGCTGCCATCTTGCCCCTTCCCCCTCCAATAGGTTTTTGAGGCCTTGCTGAGAAAGTGAATAGTCACTTATAAATAATGTTGCTATAGGGTTCTGTTCAAATCTTCAAATAACTAACTTAAATACGGACTTTTGGAAGGCAGCCATTGGGTGTCAGGAATGTTTGTCACAATTGATGTTTAAGCAGTACAGAACGTTTAATAAGGTTGATTGTACAGGTTCAGAAATGGATAGCACAATACTGTGTGATGGTAACACAATATAAAAAAAAAATTCAAGGCAGACAAGTTGCAATCTTCACTCACTAAATTTTACTGATCTTAAGCAGGTACCCTAATGAGCTTATCTTGTAAATATTTAGGTGTTTCCAAGTCTAATAAAAATAAAGTTAATCAACAAATACAGGAAATCTTTTTTTATCAAAGACTTCTATAATCATTGCTCCATTTCTGATATTGTTTTCAACTGACTTAATGTATCAAGTCCTAGGTTGCCTCAAACAAGACAAACCTGGTGCATTATGAACCATTAAATGTTTTTCTCAATGAAAGGTGTGTATTTATCCTCACTTTTGAATCTGTAGTAAATCTCATTAGCAGCTGCCATTAAATCCTTTTTTGTAACAAGGTATGAGAAAGACAAATAAGCATATTGTCCCCAAATGCATTTCCACATAAAGTAGGGTATATTTAGAAAAATGAGTTTAGTAATATGTCATTTGCATCAGCTTTTTTTTTAATTTTTTAAATTAGAGAAATTATAGATTTACAGAAAAATCATGTAAAAAAATACAGCATTCCCATATACTCCCTGTTATTAACACTTTGCATTAGTATGGTACATTTGTTATAATTGATGAGAGAATATTATTCTTAGTATGGCTTGTAATTTTTTGCTGATATTTGGGCATATGATTATTTGATGAGCTAACTCTGAATGGGTTTCATTGATTGGCTTTATGTAAAGGCTCTTCTTTGACACTTGGTCCAACTTACTCTGGACCTTTAGAGCCTCCTGTGTTTAACTATTATTATTTTTGCAGCTCTTCTTCATCCGATTCTTGCCCTGGATTTGCAGTACACTACTTAAGATTGTACTTTTTGTGTAGTTGTTTCACCTCCAGAAGATAGCTTCCTTTCCTCTGTTCCTTTTGGGAATCTTGATCTGTTCTGTTTATTTTATGCAGAATTTTCTCCCCAGCTCTGATGATTTGTTTATATTCTCTCTTTCACTCAGTGCCCCCTTTTCATTGAGACTTTTCAGTTCTGGGACCCATCCTTTTTTATAACAGTTTAGTTCCCCCACCTTTTCTCTTTTTCTGTGAGGCTTTCCTGCCTCCAGTTTCTTCCCTGTTAGGGTATCCTTCCCCTTCCCCGGGTACCCTGCTGGGGTCAGTCCAGAAAGTGGGTCAATCCAGAAAAGTCCGTCTTGCGTTGAGGTGCTTCCATCAACAGAGACTGAACTGAGTGTCCTCACCTCTCGCCCACAGTTCAGCTGCAGTCCCTCCCTCCTCATCCCCCACCCTGCCCGAGGCCTGTTTGTACTTGGCGCTCCTCAACCACTTGTGCTCCACCCTGGGTCTCTGCGCACTTGGGCCCCTGTGGCTGGATATGTGTGAGATTCTAACTCGCTGCTCTGAGTGGCTCTGTAGTCTGCATCTGCAGCAGTGGGGGGACCCAGGCTTTGCTGCCCACTGCGACCCCCAAGCTGTGGGGGACCAAGCAAGGGGGAGGGGTCCAGACTGGTGGGTCAGGGAGGAAACTCTCCTATCTGATCTTGGAGATTCTTTTTCTTTTTCTTTGATTCAGCGTTTGTGGAGTCCTTTTACAGCCTCTGTTGTCCTCCAGAGTTCCAAAGATGCAATTGAAATTTATCCTTTTATTAGTTGATTCTGAGGGGAGAGTTTTCCAGGGGGTGTCTTACATCACCATGTTGATGATGTCAGTCATTATGTCTCTTTCCATTTATTATTTGCATGGAATTTCTTTTTTTTTTCCTAATTGAGACTGTTCAGATACCATACAATTATCCAAAGATAATTGCCCGCGATACCATCATACAACTCTGCATCCATCACCACAATTGATTTCTTTTCCAATTTTTAGAACATTTTCATTACTCCAGAAAAGAAAGAAAGACAAAAAAAGGAAACTCCAATCCTCCCATACCCCTAACTACCCCCCCTCCATTATTGAGTCATAGTTTTGGTATAGTACCCTTCTTACTGTTGATGTAAGAATGTTAAAATACTACTAACTGTCATATATAGTTTGCAATAGGTATATTTTTTTTCCTATATGCCCCTCTATTATTAACTTCCAGTTATAGTGTCATACATTTGTTCTAGTTCATGAAAGAGATTTCTAATATTTGTACAGTTAATCATGGACATTGTTCACAAGATTTGCTGTTTTATACATTCCCATCTTTTAACCTCCACCTTTCCTTCTGGTGACATGTGACTCTGAGCTTCCCTTTTCCACCTCCTTCACGCACTATTCAGCACTATTAGTTATTCTCACAATGACATGCTACCATCACCTCTGTCTATTTCCAAACGTTTAAGTTCACCCTAGTTGAACATTCTGCTTGTAATAAGCAACTGCTCCCCATTCTTTAGCCTCGTTCTATATCCTGGTAACTTATATTTCATGTCTATGAGTTTATGTATTATCATTAGTTCATATCAATGAGACCCTGCAATATCTGTCCTTTTGTGTCTGTCTTATTTCACTCGATATAGTGCCCTCAAGGTTTCTACATGAACCCATTTTTTTTTTAAGATGGTTTTGTTCACACACCATACATTCCGTCCTAAGTAAACAATCATTGGTTTCCTGTTTAGTCACATATTTATGTATTAGCACCATCGCCACTGTCTATCTAAGGACAGCTCCATTTCTTCCACAAAGAAGGAGGAAGAGTCAAAGAAGGTAGAGGGACAAAAGAAAAAAGAAAAAAAAACGACAGCTAGAAAGCAGCAAAAGGAAAGAGCGTTAAACTAAAGTAGAATAGTCAGATGACAACATCACCAATGCCAAGAGTCCCATACCTTTCCCGTATGCCCCACCCCCACCTCCCCATATGCATTTAGCTTTAGTAAATTGCCTTTGTCATATTAAAGGAAGCATAATACAGTGTTTCTGTTAATTACAGTCTCTAGTTTGCATTGATTGTATTTTCCCCCCAATCCCACCCTATTTCTAACACCTTGCAATGTTGACATTCATTTGTTCTACCTCATGTAAAAACATATTTGTACTTTTTATTACAGTTGTTGAGCACCCTGGGTTTCACTGAGTTATACAGTCCCAGTCTTTATCATTCATCTTTCGTTCTGGTGTCCCACATGGTCCTAACCTTCCTCTTTCAACCATGCTTATAGTCATCTTTGTTCAGTGTACTTACATTGCTGTGCTACTATCTCCCAAAATTATTTTTCAAACTTCTTACTCCAGTCTTTTCCTTGCTGTCTGCAGTGCTTCCTTTAGTGTTTCCTGTAAAGCAGGTATCTTGTTCACAAACTCTGTCATTGTCTGCTTGTCAGAGAATATTTTAAGCTCTCCCTCATATTTGAAGGACAGTTTTGCCGGATATAGGATTCTTGGTTGGTGGTTTTTCTCTTTCAGTATCTTCAATATATCACCCCACTTCCTTCTTGCCTCCATGGTTTCTATGGAGAAATCCGCACATAGTCTTATCAAGTTTCCTTTGTATGTGATGGCTAGCTTTTCTCTTGCTGCTTTCAAGATTCTCTCTTTATCTTTGATGTTTGATATTTTGATTATTAAGTGTCTTGGCATAGGCCTATTGAGATCTCTTCTGTTTATGGTATGCTGCGCTTCTTGGATCCGTAATTTTATGTCTTTCATGAGAGATGGAAAATTTTCATTGATTATTTCCTCTATTATTGCTTCTGCCCCCTTTTCCTTCTTTCTCCTTCTGGGACACCAATGACATGTACATTCCTGATTTTCGTTTTGTCCTTAAATTCCCTGAGATGTTGCTCATATTTTTCCATTCTTTTCTCTATCTGTTCTTTTGTGTGTAGGTTTTCATGTGACTTGTTCTCCAGTTCCTCAGTGCTTTCTTCTGCCTCTTGAGATCTGCTATTGTATGTCTGCATTGTGTCTTTCATGTCTTGTGTTGTGCTTTCATTTCCATAGATTCTGCCAGTTGTTTTCTCAAACTTTCGATTTCTACCTTATGTACACCCAGTGTTTTCATTATACGTGTCATCTCTTGCCATATCTTCCCTAAACTTTTTGAATTGACTTAGTATTAGTTGTTTCAATTCCTGTATCTCAGTTGAAGTGTAAGTTTGTTCCAATGTCTCTACTTCCTCAAGGATGGTTTCTTTTTCCAGGGAATGGGTCAAAGTTTCCTGTTTCTATGTGTATTTTGTAATTTTTGTTGAGAGCTGGACAATCTGAGTACTATTTTGTCAGGAGTCTTGAAATCTGGTTCTCCCACTCCTCTGGGATCACTAGGTTTGCTGCTGTTGTTGAGGGTAGGACTCACCAATCTGTGTCTTCTCCAAACTATTTTTGTTCTCAAGCAGGGAGTGAAAAGAGAAAAGGGGGGAAAATTGGTACTGCCTCTTTCAAGAACTCTCTGCCACATTTTCCAGAGGGGGTTTGGAACAAAGCCAGTCCACAGCTATCTGAAGTAGCTGATCAAAAGCAGTGATCAGAGATCAGACCACACACAGCCGGACTCTGGAGGACTAGGTCTTTATAACCTTTCTTGGCGCCAGCAAGCTACACCAGGAGTCTGGGACAGGCTGCAGTCTCCACTGCTGCCTGCCACGAGTCTGGGCGATGGGACCACTGCACAGAGGGTGCAGTTCACCCATATTTACCACCATTTACCAGCCTCATCCTCCAGTTCTTCCTTGGATGCTGCAAGTGTTCCACTAGACTCTGGAGTTTCATAATAGTTGATTCAGTTCCTGCCAGTTCCATAGTTGTTTGGGTGGCAGGACTGCTTCCTGGAGTTTTCCCACCCTGTCAGCTTCCCATAGTCATCTTCCCCAGCAGCAACTCTTAAAGTATGACATCTCGGTGTGATCAGGAGCTTCGTGGTCCTCATCATAACTATCAATTTCAATTTAAACTGTATCCACAAAGATTCTAATTTGTTTGGGTTGAACTTTTTTAACTGACCGTCCCTATAATCTGCTTCACTTATGTAAATTGCTCACCAATTTATAGAAATCATTAATGACATTTATCATTATCATTTATAGTCATCATTATCAATTATCATTAATGACAGTTATCAGTCATTATTTTTTCTTCCATCCCCACTTATTTTGATCAAATCACAGTATATTATAGCCATTTTCTAAAACACATTTTTTCTCCTTCTGTGCTGTCAACATTTGGGGCTGAGTACTTTGCTGTGGGGCCTGTCCTGTGCATTGTAGGGTGCTTGGCAGCCTCCCTGGCCTCCACTCATTAGAGGCCAGGCACAGCCTCCCTGTTGGGACAACAAAAATGATTTCAGACAAATGTTCCTTGAGAGGCAAAATTGCCCCAGTTGAGAATCTCTCTTGTAATAATTTTTAAATTAATCCATGATCAGTTATCCATCGTGACAAGTTAAGAGAAATATATTACCTGAATGTGAGATTTTTGCTGTTTTATTCCTTTTCCTACCATTCCCTTAGTTTAGGGAAAAACCAAATTGTAGACATATTGATCTCCAGGCCCATCACCCCCAATACAGAAACACACAGGAACACATAATTCTTTCCTGTCTGTGTAGTCTTCTCCCAATATTATTTTAAATACCTTTTTAAAAAGCTATTTACTGCCTTAATTATCCCTTCATTGTTTTCCAATTCAGAAGTTTAATTCAACTTCACAACAATCTTCGTTGTTTCCTTAAGAAGTGAAGGTTTAAGAAGGGAGGTCATGCCCAGTAATTAATATTTCATTTTAGTAGAGAGAAGGAAATTAAAAAGACGGCTGGTAAGGAAAATGTAGTTAACGAGGTGTGCAAAGCACAAGACCTTCTAAGTGGAACAGTGCCATGATGTAAAGAGTCAGGATGTAGCCACGATACTATGCCAGCAATTTGTGATGGAGATGCAAGGCAAGCAGAGAACCGTGTGGGGAATGTGTCATTAGTGTCAGCAATTAGTCTGTTGGAATCTCCGTGAAGGACAAGGATGGCACATGTAGAAAATGTGCGGAAACGGAGGATGAGCTCTGTGCTCAGGATTGCCAGGATGCATGCAGGTGGCAGGGACTGAGTGGTCTTGGAAGATCAGTGACTTGGAATTTGCATCAGGGACCATGAAGTAGGCCAAACCTCTTTTCCCACTGAGTCAGGAATGTGTGAGAAAAGGCAGGCAGTGAGGAGGCCAGGCTTCCGTGAAGGCACATCGTTCATTCAGTGTTTGACAAATCAAACCGAGCTCCTCTCATGTGCTGGGTGACAGCACCAAGTGTGCCCCTGCAGAGTGTGGGCTCTAGCGGGGACACGCCAGGGAGTGGGCAAGATCATTGGGAGATGTTCTCTTTTTAATTCCTTTAAAAAGCTGTTCTTGCTTAGGTGATGAGGTCATGTTTTGTTTTATATTTTTCCTAAGAGCTGAAACATCATCCCCTCTTCAGCGATGTGGACTGGGAGAATCTGCAGCACCAAACGATGCCGTTCATACCCCAACCAGATGATGAAACAGACACATCCTATTTTGATGCCAGGAATCATGCCCAGCACTTGACTGTGTCTGGATTTAGTTTATAGCACATGCACTGTTCTTCTAATCCAGCCTGTTGTGATAAAATGAGCTTGAACAATTACATATTCCTTAATGCTAGACTGACCTGGGAGCGGGGAAAGGGCTCTGAGTCATTACTTGACCTGAGTCATTGAGCTCTTAATGTATGTAACAGCTACCACAGACTTAATAGGCTATAAAGAATATAATCTATACCTTATCTTAATCTCAGAACTGTATATAGATTTTCATTTTATTTATTTTGTTTACTGCACTTTATGAAAATTAATGCACAATAAAAGTCAGAATGACACTATCACTTTAGAAAGAGAGTGCACACATGAATGCACTAAATATTCTTTCTCATCTGTTGGTTTCTGTCCATCAGAAATGCTTCAGTTATGGAATTGTTTGGTGTTAAAATAATAAAAACCTCCTAAAGTTGCATTTGAATGTAATTTATTTGCACATGATTATTTTCAAAAGCTGTGCTCTCAAGCACAATCATTTAAGACCACATTTGTGGTAATACATTTAAATCCTCAAAAATGCAGCCAGAAAATTCCTTCACTCATGTATATCCTTTGGTGGAATTAACAATAAACAAAAGGGACTAAATGTGTTTTAGCTTGCTTTATTGTAGATATAGTTAAATATTTCTATTTTTATTGCTTCTGGTCCTTGCTCTACAATACATATTTGTTTCAAATATTACTGGAAAGCTTAGGTGTGATATTATATAATAGCAATTTTAATAGATTGTTCAATTTTAATAGAAAATGTGATGTTTTATATCGTAAAGCAATTTGAAACAGCTTGATCCTCAAAACAATAAAAAATAATTTACTTTGCTTAATAAATACATACTTCAAGGAGATTATCTGTCAACATCATTCTTTTAAAGCTATATATACCAAGATTCAGTTTCACAGATCGCAGCTAAACTTCTCTGAAGCTTTCAGCATACTTTCTCCAAAAGAGCAACACTGAAATTTAAATGTACTCTGTACGATTTTGTACTAATCTATTAAATGCTATTGTTCGTGTTGCACATTGACTTCAGCATTTACTTTCCATTACCATCCTAGTAAGAACCCTGTTATAATGTTGTTTCCAAAACAAAGATAATACAAGCTTAAAACAGTTACAGTGAAAGACAGACCATTGCAATCAGTGTAATATAATTGAATCCATGGTTTTAAGGTTTACTGAGCTTGTAGTAGTTTAATGACTACTTGGATTAAATACTCCTAATAAAAGTTCAAGATACAGTTGTTTTTAAAACCTTGTTTAATGTAAGCTACATCTTTCCCTTAATTAGATAAAAGCATAGGATTATTTATCATCCTTTTACAATATTTTCAAGTGGTAGAAGGAACAAAGGCTTTGGAATCAACTACAAATTGTTTGCATCGTTGGCTCTGCCTGTTTGTGTCAATGCTTGTGTGCACATGTCTGAAGGACGTTGCTCTGCCACTAGCAGTTAATTTAAATGCATCTGTTGCTATTTTTTATTTTTATTAATAGAAAATAATTTTCTCCCCATTCCCACTAAATGTTGGACAAATACAGAAAATATGTCTGAAGAGGTACCCATATGCCTTGGTCTACCCCTGTTAGAATTAAATGAGATAAAGTGCATAGTAAACATAAAAAGTATTTAACAAATGAGAATTATTTGAACCTTCAGTATCCTGTTCCTTCATGTGTCTTTGGGCTACAGAAATAGAAAACCTTGCCATTATGTTCCAGATATCTTGAAGGGCACCAGGTGCAGTTGCTCCATTTACAAGAAAGAACCATCTTATGTTTAGCTAATCACAAACATCCTCAGGGTCCAGAAGACAGTACATTCATTTACTATTTACCCCAGGTCTCCTTTCAGGTAATACCAAGCCAGCCACGGACGGGTCAGTCTTACAACTGTGTGGAAGATGTATTGGATGGGGCAATAGTTGAAGGAGGAGACTGAACAGAAGGCTACTGCACCAGCCTAGGTGGATTCACTGGATTTTAGCATTAGAACCAATGGGACTTACTGATGGATTGGACTTGGTGGGAGAGAGAATGGGAGGAGCCAAGTTAACCCCTAATTTCTGGCTTGAGCAACTGGGTGAGTTGTGCTGTGCTCTGAAATGCAGGAATGTGGGAGAGGATGGGTGGATGTAATAAAAGTTTGAGATGTCTGTGAGACATCCAAATAAAGGATGCAAGAAGCCAGTCAGACTTCTAGGCAAAAATGGTGGATTGAACACATGCAGCCATCCCTCTAAATGAGTACGGAGCTATTTTCTTAAGGCATAAGTCCACATAGTGGTTTCAAAATATATCCACACATTCTTTGGCAATCCTGCCACTAAATATGGAGTCTGATTTCCCTCTCCTTCAATATGATGCAGTCGTCAGTACGTGTCTCTAATGAAGAAAACAGCCTAAGTAACTCCACATCGCTGCCAAGGCCGGCTTGGAAAAGGCGCTGCAGCTTCTGACCGGCTCTGTCGGGTCAGGCGCCTTGGGGGTCTGGGCTGACAGGGAGGAGTCCTGCTACCCGGAGGCTGGAAAGACCGTTTGAAGGAGCCACACATAAATGCCTAGGAAGCCCGGCTCTTCCAGCCTGCAACTGGCTTGAGCCCTCACAGATGCGAACTGCCAGGCATGAGCAAGTGCTCCTTCAGGCGACTGCAGCCCTGGGCTTTGGGACGCCTCAGACGTTCTGGAGCTCTGCTGCACCTAGTCCAAATTCCAACCCACAGAGTCCAGGAGCATCATAAACAGCTGTTTTTTGCAGCTGGGTCTGGGGATAATACGTAACCTAGCCATAGGAACTGGAACAACCCACAAGGACAAGAGAAAATAAGAAAGACAATGGCAATAAAATTTGGGGAGGTGGTAAATAAATAGAGTGAGTGGTAAAGACTTAGGAAACCTAAATCCTGGGTGAATTGTGAAGAAAAACCAAAAATCAATCCAGTGTGCAATGCAAAAGACCCACAGAAGTCTAAGTTGGCAATACAAGGCTCTTCTCAGGAAGCAGATTCCTATATTCTGCGTACACCCTTCTGCCTGCCACCGGCACCCCAGTGACTCTTGGAAAACACTGTAGTTGGTTTCTTTTCTCTGTATAGGGTAGGCAAGAGGGACACCAGGCACCATTGAAGGAAGGAGTACTGGGCTGAAGATCTTCCTTTTGCCCTTCTTTCTCCAGCCTGCGTTGTGTCCTGGGAGGATCAACGCACTGAGCTTGGACTTGGTCATGTGACTTGCATTGACCAATGGAAGAGTAGCGGACATCACGTGTGCTGCTGGAGGGAGACATGGGGCAGCACTGAAGTCAAACCACCGCCCAGCTCTGCCGAACCTGGCCGAGCGAGCAGAGCACACCTAGGCACAGGCCGCCCGCAGACCCATGTGCAAGGGGGAAATGCTCAAAAACCATTGAGTTTTTAGGTCGGTAGATAGCACTACTGAAGCAAAAATCTTCCCTACGCGTACCAATGCAAAACAGTGAACTTTCAGACATGGGGGCAAAGAGAAGATCTTACAAGCTTCTAGAGAGGATGGAAAAAAACAAAAAACTGGTAGAAAAGAAAGGGTCTGAAACTTCTTAACAGTTATAACTGGAAACAAAGTCAGCAGAGCAATGCCTTCAAACTTCTGATAGGAAAACTATTTCCGATCTCTAATTCTATACCCCCCAATGAATAAAGACATTTTCATACAAACAAGATCTCAAAGGATTTACTCCTTTGCACTCTTTTTCAGAAAGACACTGGAAAGTGTGCTCCATCAAACAATGGAGTAAACCCAGAAAAGAATACGTGGAATCAGGGAAGTAGGCTACCCAACAGAGGACGGAGGTGAAAGGAACCTCCAGCCTGGGATAGGAGCTGTACACCAGGCTCCGAAGGCAGCAAGTCCAGAGAAGATCAGAAGTCTCCAAGACATTTCTTCAGGTATGTGAAATTGGAGTATCTGATGTATTTGAATGTCTTACGAAGCTATTTAGACAATCGGAGAAGAGGTAGGGATTGAGTTCTTGAGAAGTAACAAAGAAAACTAAGCACAATAAAAAATAAGATGGTTAACTCCAATGATAATAAAAAGCTGTGCAGGAAAGGAAAAATCATAATTTAATACACCGCTCAGCTGCGGTTAGTGTTTATATGATCATAACAGCATGCACCCTGAGTACTGATCTAGTCATAATTACGATGCTCCATGGTTCTCTCTTGCATCATTGCATGTCTTATGAGTAAAGTGAAGCACTGACCGTCCCTGTTCTGCACACACTTTTCAAGGATGTTTGTATGGGAACGTCCTTGGAAGATACCAATGATGTCTTCTTTGGAGCAAGTGGCAGGAGACTTAATGTCCAATATGATAAAGATAAGGTCCCTTTCCACAGCCAAGTTCAGGCATGTTTGTTGTCCATGATAAAAGATTAGGGTTTCCTAAAGTCAGGATTCCTCTCCTGTAAGGTGCCCCACTAGGTGTGCAGGTGTCTGTATCCTGGGGTAATTGTAGCTCAGGGAATCAGTACAAAAATGCTGATATTTTTAGGCTACTGTTGCTGCTGTGTGCAACAAATTGTTCTTCATTTCTGACCCAGGAGTTTCATGTCTTCAACTAGCACCCATGAAACTGCGGCAGGTTGGAACTCGGACTAACTTGTTAGTGTGCAAGTAGCTTAAACCTCAGACGCTTCACAGTTCTTTACAAACTGTATATCAAAAGTGGGGAAATGAAAAGGATAGACATGTGCAGTGAATGTGGGGGAAGGAAAAAAATGAAATTTTCAGTTTCTATAGTGGGAAGACAACAGGTAATTCCTAAAACTGAAAAATCAACAAGTAGTGATTTAAACATATTATTTAGAACCTTGGAAGGAAGTACCAAACAATCAACCAAAAGTGATGAAAGCAGTTGCCTCTGGGGAAGGAGAAATGTGGCAAAGTCCTTGAGAAAAAGAAATAGTATCTAGAGGATAAATGGAAGGGACTGGCCTTTGTTAAGAAAAATATGTATTTGTGCACAAACTTTTCCAGTGTCTGTCTCTTCATAGCACTTCCAAAACCTGTAAAAGGAAATTGGATTTTATGTCCTCTTCTGCTTCTGTAGAAGTACTGTTAGTGAAATAATAATCAAAAGTAGCATTATCATCATTATAACAGCTGTCATTTACTAAGTATTTACTGTGTCTGGAGCACTGTTCCATGTATTTTGCATGTATGTACCCTATGAGATAAATATTATTATCCCAATGTTATAGATAAGGAAACTGAAACACAGAAAAGCCAAGTGCCTTGCCCTTGATTGGCCCAGCTGGAAAGTAGCAGAACCAGAATTCAATAGACAGCTGGCTCCAGAGCCTGCAATGACACCTAAAAATTAAGAGCTCCTAGGCTAGTCAGGACTCTGGTTCCAAGTATCACAAACCTAACTTAAAATACCTTAAATAAGAAGGGAAATTTACTAACCTATGTGTGATGGTTAACTTTATATGTCAACTTTGTTAGGCTATGATGCCCAGTTGTTTGGTCAAACACTGGTCTAGATGTTGCTGTGAAGGTATTTTGTAAATGTGATTGACATCTACAAGTAGTTGTAGTAAAGATTATCCCTGATAATATGGGTGGGCCTCATCCAATCAGTTGGAGGCCTTAAAAGCCCATACTGAGATTTCCTGGAGAAGAAATCCTGCTTCACAACTGCACGGCAACTCCTGAGTTTCTAGTCTGACAGCCTGCCCTACAGACTTCAGCCTTGCCAGCCCCCACAATCGCAGGAACAAACTCCTTAAAATAAATCCCTGAAGATATTTACACATATATCCCATGGCTTCTGTTTCTCTGGGGAACCCTGACTGATACACCATGTAAACATTGTATGAGAGAAGGGTCATGCTGGTTTCAGAGTTAACTGGATCAAGGAACGTGCCCAGCCAGCATCATGTGTCCAACTCTCATCTCAGTTTCTGGGTCCAGGTGTTGGCCTCATTATCTAAGGCTCCTCCAAGTGGCAAAAGATAATAGTGTTCAGAATCTCTGGGGTAATAACTTCACAGGCTATCATTCCATGAGAAACAGAATGCTCTGTCTGCCAGCTTCATGAAAAAATCCCAGAGAATAATTGTCACCTCCCTGACGGCCATACACCCATCCCTGGTATATATCGCTATGGTTGGGAGAGAGAAACTGGCAAGATCAGTCACATGCCCATCGCTGGGCCTGGGTGGGGAAGGAGGAGGCAGGCTGGGGTACCCCGCGAACAGCCTCTTGAGAACCCCTGAATTACAGTGGAGGAAGAAGAGCTCTGCAAAGGAAGGGGGGGCAGGGGACAAAAGAAAGCTGACATCAGGAGGGGGAAGGGTGCTAGGCAGAATAAAAAAATTAAAAACAGCTCCTCCCTCACCTAGTTTTATGTCTGGGTCTCTTTTGTTTATTTTTAAATAGACAAAGGACATTTCTCATTTTCTAGCTTATAATATATAGTACTATTGGAGACAAGGATTAAAAGAGAGAAAGTTAGTGGGAAGACAAGAGTTGAGAAGCAGAACGGAAAATCAAGAGAATTTGAAGAGACACAGATGGGCAAAATTCTGTCTATATAAAATGGAATAGTTTATGCTTTAAATAGTATTTTTACAGGCAAAGATACAACTATGAGTTCCAGTTCTGGCCAGTGAGATGCGAGAGGGAGTCTTGGGTATGCGTCTTCTAAGAAAGTTACTGTTTCCTGATGAAACAGAAAAATTTAGCTGGGACCATCTTCTGCCCTGCACTCTTTGCTGTTATGGGTCGACTGGTGTCTCCCAAAAGGATATGCTGAAGCTGTAAGCCCAGAACCTCAGAACATGACCTTATATAGAACTAGGGTCATTCTAGATAGACTTAGTTAAGAGGAGGTCATATTGGAGTAGAGCAGTCCCTATTCCGATTTGACTGGAGTCCTCTGAGATGAGGAAACTGAGCTGCAGGAGGGAAGATGGCCATGTGACGGAGGCAGAGACTGAAGTGCTGTGGCCACAAGTGAAGGGATGCTGTGGACGGCCGCCAGCACAGGAGCTGCAAGAAGCCAGGGAGGATTCTCCCCTCCTGGTTTTATGGGGGTGTGGCTCAGCTGACAGCTTGAACTTGGACTTCTGATCTCTGGGCCTGGGAGAGAATCAATTGCCGTTCTTTAAGCCACCCAGCATGTGGTACTTTGCTAGGCCAGTGCAGGGAGATGAAGACACTTGCCTATCATGTAGACCTTAGACCTCGATGTAGAGCAGCCAAGCGAGCATGAAGACAAAAGCCACACACTGAAAATGGTAGTGCAGAAAGGGCATTGGGGAGCTGTCATATCAGCCCCAGACTTCCCACCTCTGGGCTTCTCAAAATCCAGGAAGAAAATATTTACTTTATCAGCACTGCAGTGTGTTTATATTACATGGCACTGAGCAGCGGTGTCTTAAATCATCCCAGTGGCTAACATCATTTTTATCACTATCCATAGACATTACAAATTATAGGTTTGTATTAAAAACACAAAATGTTATCACCATTTTCCATCTAAGGACCAACAGTATATGTTTAAAACACTTGATTAAGGGTGCATTGAGTGGCTGTGGGAAGCTATGGCTGGTATAAGAATTCAAACCAAGACTTTGCCTTGATCAGTAACATTCTCAACCAAAGACTAAATGAGTTAAATTTCATCCTAGTTTTTTTGTATTTTTATGAAATTACAGGTAAGAGCATAGCTTCATTTTGAAAGAGGCATGTGCCAGTTTGGATATATTATGTCCCCCCAAAAGCCATATTCTTTAATGCGATCTTGTGGGGGCCAACTTATTAATCTTTTTATTAGGGTGTGACCTCTTGATTGAATGTTTCCATGGAGATTTATCCCCCCCTTTCAGGGTTGGGCTTGATTAGTTCACTGGAATATTTAAGAGGATGAAGAGAGACCCAGATGCTTGCTGACGCTTAAGAGATGCTTGGAGTTGCAGACAGAAGGACATTTGGAGATGCTAAGCTAAGGACACACAGGAGCTGAGAGAGGAGCTGAAACAGAGGCCAGGAGCAGCAGATGCCAGCCATGTGACTTCCCAGCTGACAGAAGCATTCCAGATGCCATCAGCCATTCTTCAGTGAAGATATCCTCTTGTTGATGCCTTAGTTTGGACACTTTTATGGCCTTAGAACTGTAAATTTGTAACTTAATTAATTCCCTTTATAAAGGCAATCCAGCTCTCCAGAAATTCAACAAAAAAAGGACAATTCTGAATTGCTTGAAACTCTGGAGGAGGATATAGACTGGAGTAAGACCCTGCAAATGCCTAATTGAAGAAAGAGAATAAATATCAGGTAGGAATTTTCTGTCCCAGACCAGCCAGTCCTCTCTCCTCACCCTCACTCAGTCTCCGTGCAGGAAAGACACAGAAACAGCAGACAAGACCCCTCCCACCATGGACGCAGATTTTAAAAATTCGTAACAGTGAAAAATACCCTCATTGTTTGAAGACCTGGTGGACAATGGAGAACATTTCAAGGCACAGATCAGTGAGGGACAAAGAGACTGAGAAAATGTGGACAGAGACAATTTCCAGTCCTGGGTCCAAAAGCCCTTCCTCCACCCTTGTGGGAAGCAGCAGCCAGTGGCCATGCTCTGAGGCAGAGCAGCCTGTGAGGACGATTAAGTTACTGAACAGCACCATCTGCTCTACAGTGCAAAAAGTACAAGGACCCTTTCTTAGGAGCACAGGAGCTGGTCCACATGCCCTGTACAGAAACCCAGCCCTGTTTTGGCTGAGAAATAGGGAAGACCCACTGTTAAAGCAGAGCTCTGAAACAAACCCAGGTCTTGCTAGCCAGTGGAAAACAGAGCACCACTGGAAGCCAGCAGATTTGTATTACCACACACAGTGAACTTGCTGGGGTGCCCAGTGCCCACCTCCCATCCCTGTGGAGGCCACAGCAGGCGCCTGATTTTGGAGAGAAGACGGGGGGCAGAGCCCATCTGACAACTGGCCAGGGAGAGAAATAAAGAAAAGACAGAGATCAAAGTCAACCAACAAGAAAACCTTATGCAAAAGAGAGAAAACAACCTCCAGAATAAACCAATCAAGAAAACCACATGCCAAGACAGCAGAAAATCATGAGCCACATCACAAAATAGGAAAACATGGCCCAGTCAAAGGAAGAAACTAACATTTCAACTGAGATTCAGGAGTTGAAACAACTAATTTTAGATGTTCAAACAAATTTTTTAAATCAAATCAGTGAGGTGAGAGAAAATGTGACGAAAGAGATGTAGGATATAAAGAAGACGCAGGGTGATCATAAGGAAGAATTCATAAGCTTGAAAAAACAAATGGCAGAACTTATGGGAATTAAAGGCACAATAGAAGAGATGAAGAACACAATGGTGACATACAACAGCAGACTTGGAGAGGCAGAAGAAAGGATCAGTAAGCTGGAGGACAGGACATCTGAAATCCTACACGCAAAGGAACAGATAGGGAAAAGAATGGATAAATATGAGCAGGGACTCAGGGAACTGATGGACACCATGAAGAACGCAAATATAAGTGTTATAAGTGTCCCAGAAGGAGAAGAGAAGGGAAAAATGGCAGAAGGAATAACAGAGGAAAAATCAATGAAAATTTTCTAACTCTTACGAAAGATATAAAATTACAGGTCCAAGAAGCACAGCATACCCCAAACGGAACTGATCCAAATAAAACTACTCCAAGACACTTGCTAATCAGATTTTCAAGTGTCAAAGACAAAGAGAGAATTCAGAAAGCAGCAAGAGAAAAGCAATCCATCACATACAAGGGAAGCTCAATAAGACTAAGTGTGAATCTCTCAGCAGAAACCATGGAGGTGAGAAGGCAGTGGTATGGTATATTCAAGATACTGAAAGAGAAAAAAACTGCCAACTAAGAATCCTATATCTGGCAAAACCATCCTTCAAAATTGATGGAGAGTTTAAAATATTTACAGATAGACACTGAGAGAGTTCATGAACAGGAGACCTCCTCCACAGGAAATACTAAAGGGAGTGCTACAGACAGATAGGATAAGACAGGAGAGAGAGCTTTGGGAAAGAGTGTAGAAATGAAGATATCAGGAGATAGAAAGAGGGTAGAGAATGGACATTTGGTGTTGAAGGAGTATAGAATGTTCCAGAGGATTATGTAGATCTAGAAATGGATAGCACAATACTATGTGATGGCAGCACAATATTGTAACGGAAAAATGACTGTGTATACAGTTGAAAGAGGAAGGTTAGGGGTCTATATGACACCAGAAGGAAAGATAGAAGATGAAGTCTGGGAATGTATAACTTTGGAAATTTACAGTGGTCTATGTGTAATTAAATGTACAAATATAAGAATGTTTTTGCATGAGGGAGCAGCAAGAAAGAATGAAGTTATGAGGTATGCAACAAAGTGAATGGCCTGTGAGGACAGTAGGTTGAGTGAAATAAACCAGAAATGAAAAGATGAACATTATAATGGCTCACTAATATAGACTAATAACAATGTATAAACTCTGAAAATTGAATCTGGGAGCATGGTGTATAAGGGGAAGGCTTATATAAAGGTTCTTAGATTGTAAGCTCTTACAGCAGTCACACTTATTCATGAGTTCTAACAGTTATTTCTAAATTTTGAGATTCTGAGCTGTTTGTGTGTGACTGGGGCTTTGGGTGTCTGTGTGGCACCTGGGACTCAGAGCCAGAGTTCGGCAGCTGTGACTGTTGGCATTACCCCATGAATCAATTGCAAAACAGGCTGAAAAGGAGATCAGACTTCAATTGGAGATATAAATGAAATGGACTTGGTTGAGATTGGGGTAGATCCAACTAAAGGGTACAGGATGACACTAACCATGTTTTAAAACTTTGATTTCTGTGTGGAACCAAAGGAAGAGATGGTTATATGGTGCGAAATCTATATTTTCTATAGCACACTATATAATTTAACTTGGATAGTCAGTTTACTCAAACGCCATAATTACATGGAACCTTGACTGGGAAGTGAGACGTTGTTTGTACAGGTTAGTGTGAAGCCCTGATACAACCCAGAGTAATTTGGGCAGAGAATTAAAAGTATTTACAAAGCCCCTGTGCCAGTTCGATGTCTTATGTCTCCTAAAACACCATTATCTTTGATGCAATCTTGTGGGGCAGATATAGTAGTGAGGACTAAGTTGGAACATTTGGATTAGGTTGTTTCCTGGAAATGCGCCCCACCCAACTGTGGGTGATGACTCTGATTGGATAATTTCCATGGAAGTGTTGCCCCACCCATTCAGGGTGGGTCTGAATTAAATTATTGGAGCACTATATAAGCTCAGACAGGAGCAAGCTTGCTACAGCCAAGAGGGACACTTTGAAGAATGCCCAGGAGCTGAGAGAGGAGCTGCAGATGAGAGACAGTTTGAAGATGGCTGTTGAAAGCAGACCCTTGCTCCGGAGAAGCTAAGAGAGGACAAATGCCCCAAGAGCAACTAAGAGTGACATTTTTGAGGAGCTGAAGCCTAGAGAGAAACGTCCTGGGAGAAAGCCATTTTGAAACCAGAACTTTGGAGCAGATGCCAGCCATGTGCCTTCCCAGCGAACAGAGGTTTTCCAGACACCATTGGCCATCCTCCAGTGAAGCGTTAGTGAACTAGAACAGCCCCCTTGAGGGACTATGGAAAAATGTGGAAATATTACACTTCCTCAGCAGGGGAATTCCTGATATTCTCACAAGCATTGGGGACCACCAGCTTAGTCGGCCAAGCCCCGGATCTTGGGTCTTGCCCTTACAAAGCTTGACAACACAAACGAGAGGCTAATCCTACCCATAATTGTGCCTAGGAGTCACCCCTAGAAGGCCTCTTTTGTTGCTCAGATGTGGCCCTCTCCCTCTAAGCCAACTCGGCAGGAAAACTCACTGCCCTCCCCATTATGTGGGACATGACTCCCAGGAATGTAAATCTCCCTGGCAATGTGGAACGTGATTTCCTGGGGATGAGCCTGGACCCTGCATCGGGTGACTGAGAAAGCCTTTTGGACCAAAAAGGGAGGGGTGTGTGTGTTGAAACAAAATAAAGTTTCAGTGGCTGAGAGATTTCAAATGGAGTCAAGAGGTCACTCTAGAGGTAACTCTTATGCATTATATACATATCTCTTTTTAGTTTATTAGAGTAGTTAAAAGGAAGTATCTGAACTTGTTAAATTGCAATCCAGTATCCTTGATTCTTGAAGGCGAGAGTATAACTATATAGCTTATATGGTGTGACTGTGTAATTATGAAAACCTTATGTCTCACATTCCCTTTACCCAGTGTATGGACAAATGAGTAAGAAAAAATGGGGACAAAAAGCAAATGAACAATATGGAGGAGGGGGATATGGGATGTTTTGAGTGTTCTTTTTACTTTTTTTTCTTATTTTTATTTTTTGGAGTAATGGAAATGTTCAAAAATTGACTGTGGTGATGAATACACAACTATATGATGATACTGTGAAAAACTGTTTTACATTCACATGATTGTTAAGTATGTGAATATATTTCAATTAAAAAGTAAATGAGGGGGGAGGAGGGGTATGAGTGTTCTCTTTCACTTTTATTTTTATTCTTATTTTCATTTTTATTTTTTGGAGTGATGAAAATGTTCAAAAAATGACTGTGGTGTTGAATGCACAACTATATGATGAAACTGTCATCAATTATTGTTCACCTTGGATGATTCTATGGTATGTGAATATATTTCAATAAAATTACATTAAAAAAAAAAAGCCAGTCCATTTTGGTATTTTGCTTAACAGCAGCATTAAGCAAACCGGAACAAGGCACAATTACTTTCTAGAATTCCTACTATTTATTCTCATTTAATTATTAGTACATATCCACTCCCAACAGTAATAAATAAAAACCGTATCATTTCTCATTAACCTTTTATTTTAAATTTAGTTTTACAATAAACAGAAAAGAAGTAGATCATTAAAAAAATACCAGAGCTGTCAATTTAAAAGGAGGTTCTTATTAAACAAAGCAGTAGCACTATATCCTATAATTACATCATTATATTTATGTACAAGAACAGTGTGCAAAGTGCTTTTCAAACTATAAAATAAGACTTTGGAACAGGATACAAATGATTACCCCTAGGAATTAGTTACCCCTAACTGTTCGCAATGAGTCACAACTGCTTACATTCTGAATTTGCATCTTTATTTATACACTAGGAGAAAAGCCACTGTCTTCTGATACCAGATTGATATCTAATTTTTAAAAATAATCCCTGATCCACAGGTCTAGACTGTATTTTTATATATAATACAGAACATGCTTCATTTTCTCCCTAAATAAAGAGGGGACAGGTTTTTAAAAAGCAAATATTAGATCTTTTTAGATAGCCATGTTTTAATCAAGATGGGATTAAAAACTTAAAATAAAACATTGTTATATGGGGAAAAAAAAGAAATATCAGAGACTTGGGGAAAACAAACTGCATTATACTTTTTTCTTTAGGCAAACAAAGAAGCATCCTGTATACTGGGGATGGATTAACTTTTCCACTCTTACTTAAACACTCTGAACACATGGTGCCAAACCTAACATCATATATACTGAGAATGCTTCAAAAATATTTGCCACAAAGCCTTTGAATCCGAGATATCTTTATAGCACAAGGTAGATCTAAGTGAGCAGGGGGGTTAGCAGGTATACAAGAAGGCTGAGTTTCCAAACAGGCCTTCAAGGAGCTAGCTGACTCAGGCTTCTGTGTAGTCTGGGTGCCTGGGGAGGAAGGGAGAGGGGACCTGTATGAGCTGGCTGTGCCTCCTCCACACGGCAACACCTGCCTGCTGGCTTGTCCATCCTTCCCATACCCCTGTGCAGTACGGACATCTCAAATATTATAACCTGAAGAACAACTGAGGCACTGTGAGGTTAAGAGTCCAGTCTGTGTAGTTTATCAGTTGCAGAAAAGTGATTTTCATGTGTTTTCATGTGTCAACCTTTGTAAAAACAGTAGAAATAAGTTTTCATTTTATATTTCAAAGCACCCTATGAAGCAGAAACTAGATATCCTCAGTTAAGGAAAAATGATTACCAAGAAATAAGTGTATATGATCGAACAAAAACCGTGTTATCTGCAGGCTCAGAATACACTTTCAAACCTGCATTAGGCCCGTTCTTCCTCGTTTCCACCTGCAAGTTATGCCTAATGTGTGAATCATCTGGAAAAACCAAGCCAAAGTAGGGCTCTACTTTTAACGATGATGACTGAACACCAAAGTCAGAGCTGTGAATGCCCAGGAAAGATTATGGAAATCAAGTACGCTGGGCAGCCCACAAAGAAAACTGTAGAGAAGATTCATCCTGCAGTTTTCTGCTCAGTGACTAAGATACAGTCAATTTAATCTCATCTGAAATTCACTCTTGGTTTGCATTCTTTCTCATGTTTACTTTAGCAAATTAAATACACCCATCTATAAATCTGATCTCATTATCACAACTGTACCTTCGAAAAGCAGCTTACATTTGTCTATGGGAGATAATCAGGTAAACATGTTACCAAACAATAATGAATAATTTAATGTCTTTCAAGTTCAAGGGTAGGGTAAATCTATGTATGCTACTTATAATCTAGTTGAGATTGATTATTCAAGTATCAGCAATATTAGTCCTTAAAATGTTTATCATTTACGTAGTGCAATATATATGTATGTACACAAACCAAACTACTGGACAACAAAAAGAAACATAATCATCACAAACTAAGATTTTCTTGTGAACTCCACAATTCATTTCTTTCTGAGGTCATCCAGGCCCAGCAGTCTTCCAGAGTAAAATACCATTTTCTTCAGGTCAGTTTTCTTTAAAAAGAAAGTAAAAACCAATCTCCTATGAGTATAAATGCAAACAAAATATGAAATACATCCGTACCAAAGAGTTATCTGAATGTCAATATTCAAATTCAAAATAAAACTGTAAAATTCCAAATAATCATTATGAAATTATTCATGTGACTTATAGACCAATAGGAAAGCTCTAACTGCAAGTGACAAAATTACCAAACAGTTCTAATAAGTCATTTAAATTAACATCCCTCCTCTCAAACCTTCTTAGATTTGCATTCTTTTCTAGTTGGTTTTTATACAATTCAGATTTTTTAGGAATTATTTCATAACTGTATCAAAATGGGAAAATTGTGAGACAAAAAAAAAAAAAAAGCTTAAGGAAACAACAAAAGGCTGACAATTGCAAAACCTGGACTACTTATTTCATAAAACCTCTATCATCTATTACTTGCCAGGCACTGGGATTCAGGAGAAATAAGGAAGCTCGCAGCTCACGGGGAGCTCACAGTTTAGTGCAAGGGACGCACACAGAGCAGCAGCTCACATCTGTACGCTGCATGGCTGTGATGCAGCAGGGTGAACGGGCTGCGAGAGAAGGGTGGACTTGTTTGCATAGGGGACAAGAACCCTACAGGACCTGAGCTCTGGGAAGGCCCCCACTGCTGCAAAATCTCTGCACCCTCCCCAGCACACAGGAGGCCCAAGTGCCTGAAACCCTTTCATTACAGATTCACTCTTATCCTCTAGAAATCCTCTTATGCAACCCCCTTGGTGGGAGTGACATTTTAAAAAGTCACATTAATTTCCACACAACAGGAGATCTCTAGCAGCAAGAACAAAACAGGCTCCTGAAGGGTGTGGGTGACTGTAAAGTCAAGCTGCCGGGGTGTGAAGCTTTACCAGAAGTCTTAGCCATGGGGATCCAGAACAGTGAGCAACACTTACCAAGAACCCATTTGGAGCAGATCACTGCCTAAGGCCTGTGTAGATTTACTAAAAAAGCTGACAACTTGGTCTCTGAACCCTGATCTTCTACTGTCAAGGGGAAATAGAATACACGAATCACTGTCCCTATCTTCAGGCCCTTTTGTTTTGTTTGTATCCTAAGAATTTTTTTTCAGTTTCACAATGAGATTTTTTTTTTTTTTTTTTTAAACTTGCAAAATGGAGAGTGTGGTGTGTGTGATAAGAGAAGAAACATTTCAGAAAACATTTCAGAAAACAACAGATGAGGGGCTAGGAGGGGCTGGGGGGAAATTCTGCCCTTCCCCTGTTCAGGGGCAGCTGAGCTCTGGGCTCTGGCTGTCCTGCTGGGCCTGTCCCATGTCCATCTGCCCCAGGCTCCATCCAGGGAAGGCGCCTCTGCCCGAGATCCCCCGTGACCCCCACTCAGCCGGAGTG
The DNA here is from genome assembly GCF_015220235.1 of Choloepus didactylus. Taxonomy (NCBI): domain Eukaryota; kingdom Metazoa; phylum Chordata; class Mammalia; order Pilosa; family Megalonychidae; genus Choloepus; species Choloepus didactylus. The sequence goes on along the minus strand of NC_051311.1, from coordinate 10,368,402 downwards.
AAGGCTCAAAGCCCAGGAAACTGCAGGGCAGACGGAAAAGACAAATGGTTGGAAACACCCTTCCCTTCCAAGTAAACCTCAACAGGAGATGTCCAGACTTAGGTGTTTTCAGAATTGAACTCCTAGGGAATTTTAATAGTAGCCCATCAGGCCGGGTCACCGGGGAGAGGCAGAGCAAACGAGGTGCTCGGGGCAGGTGCTGCTCGTCCCTCACCAGCAGAAAGAATGTTCTTCTGACCCACTGCAGTGTCAATCATGTGAGAAATCTCTTTTATTTTATATTTATATTCCACTATACTGGAGAAAATTAAAAGTGCAGATTAAATTCTTTTTAATTTAAAAATTAAAAAGGTGTTACTTTTAATATTAAAAAAGGAAAATGTCTGCTTTTCAAAAGCTTAACACAACTATAGCTGCTTAAATACGTCCAGGCCCATCTCAGAGCATCTGCTGGTCCCTATTAAGAGTAGCGACACCCTTTCCCCTCCAATCAGATTCCCAGGCCTTTCCCTTTGTCTCTAACTCTGAACCTCTCTCTTCTAAACCATACATACTGCTCCAGTCTTTATTTCTGTAACTGCCAGATTAAAAATTGCTAAACACTGCCTAAATCCCTCAAGGCTAAAATTTATTTCCATATCAAATACGGCTCTATCTCCAAGTCCAGTTAATTTGTTATATATGCAAACAATACCTAAAAAACGCTATCCCCCATCAACATGCAGTTGCCCGGTGTGAAATAATTTATAATTTGGGAAGATGAAATATTTAACAGATAATGAAAACTTCATAAAGATTCAACCATAATGAAGCAGAACATTGAAAACAGGAAAGTTTCTCCATTCAGAGACAACTGTGAATAAGTGAAAGAGAGCCTTAAAAAAAATGGTGAGCAACCTTCTACTGTCCTTCTACTATGAATTTTTTTCATAAACACTCCAACTTTCTGTGACTGCTGAAGCAGAGTATAATTTGTTTTATCTTTAATAGACTGACAAACTGCTTCAACCTTAAACATGAAATGAATTATTAACCAAAATAAGTGTTAGGGTTTGTTTTGTCCTATGCCAACATTCTCTACTCTCCAATTCCCAACTTTCCAAAAGGAAATATGAACAGGAACTCTGAAACACATTGCAAACTATGTAAACTATCTTTGGGGTCACTGTGCCTTCTGTTTAAATCTAGCATTACTACATATTGAAAAAGACTCAATTCTTTTTCCTTCCAGAATCAATGAAACTGGAATTTAAAACAGCTTAGAGCACTAAACCCAACCATCAAAGAGAATTTTTAAATTTGAGAAAGGAAGAAAATGAAGTATATAATTTAAAGTCTATATCTTAGCTGAAACAACACATACACAGATGGATTTGAAGAGGTAGAAAATTCTGAGAAAGCAACTTAAGCTTCTAAAACCCCACTAAAGTTTTTTAAGTGGGTGTATTTCAAGAACATTAGCGAACCAGAAAACTTACTTGCTTCATTTATGAACGTAAATCAAATTATTTTAATATAAGCAGAGAACAGGGAAGAAACTCATTCACCCAAAGCCAGATGTATTTCAGTTTATCTACTGTAAAGTGTTATAACCGGGGCACTTATACCAGAGTGCTGCTTGTCCCTTTTACATAACAGAAGGATAAATGTTTGATATTTGTTTTTGTTATTAAGTTGAATAATTAGAAACTTGGGTTTTTGGTTAGAGGAAAAACATGCTCATAAATACTTAAACATAGATTTAAAAAAAAAAACGTGTTTCCATTACACATGTTTAAGAGTACACTTACAAACTCATTAGCAAATGCCCTATTTCTTTTCCCCATCTGCTGTTACCTAATGGAGAATGGTGATGAAAACCTAAAAGAAAATCAGGGAGGCAAACAGTGAGGGAAACAGTGATCTGCCCATTCATGGAAAGTAATTCAGTTTACAGGGTAACCAAAACAGGTTTTCAGCATTCTTTTGATCTCCTGAGTTTTGGCCTCCAGCTGTCTATTCCTCCTCTAGACAGTCTCAAGGTACTTTCAGAGATGCCAGTTTATAACTCTCAGGCCTACTCAGGGTATCTGCTGGCATCTCAGACTGGAGGTCTGGCCCTCAGTTAGAGTGATCTCTAATTCCAGAGGCAGTCAACCAATGGGCTGAAAATTTACTGTGATGTCTATATTCAATGTCTGTTTTTCACAGGTAGAGGACATGAGACTCCTTTTGGTTTTATTTGCCTCTCCATTTTCCTGTAATATTAGCAAAGGGCCCAAAGCACACATCACAGTTTGAGAGCATTCCTTCCTCATAAGCCAGTAACACTTAAGAAACATGTAGTCATTTTCTTGTTGTTGCCTAAATCAAAGGTGTACAAATCAACCAGATTTTCTCAAGTGAAAGCTTCTGAAGTCTAAGAAGTACCTAGAAATACACAGGATAGCACTTCCAACGTAGTGTAAATCTCAGGATCAGTAAAGAATGTTCAGTATGACAATGTATCTACAAAATGGGCCTCTCCCCTAACTGCTCCTGAAAGCTGCATCTACTACAGATCAAAAGAGCTTACACACCACTCTGAGTTACAAAACCGTTAGCAAATACTATTACCTTCTCCTTCTTTGATAATATAAATGCACCAACCAGTGGGCAATAAAAGGCCATATAACAGCAAAAGCTAATGCACCAGGAGACATCTCGAAGGGCCACCAAGATGGTCTCTGAGAAAATAAAATCAGCTGGTCATTAATCTATTCCATGTTGCATGTATAAGTATAAAAAAATACCTCATTCATTATTTTGAAAATATATAACTAATAAATCTCACTCCTGCTAAATGGAGGGAGATATTTTGCATTTCAAAGCATAATTCACAATTTCAAAGCATAAGTTTTCAGGAATATTTCGGACTTAAACACAGTATTTTTTAACTTCTGAGTTCCAAAGAATACATCTCATTTGGAATGAGTTAACGACCTCATATGATCTGACTCCACTGTAACTTATTTGAAACCCTGGCTCTTAGATTGCAGAAAAAAATGTCTTACCGGTGAGGGAGACTGATTACTGGTCTGCAAGGTTGATGATTTTGTCTATAAATACAAATGAAAGTGTTAGTTTTGACAAAATGAAAAAATACAGTAAAGTTTTCTATTTATCTTTTTTTCCAGAAAAAGGCTGAAATAGTAATTTATTCTCTACTAATCTGCGAACAATGCTCTGATTATCCTGAAATCCATATCGACCAAATGACGAGGTCCCTAAAATTGCTAGGCAAATCAATACATTTGACACTTTATATTTTTTTAGTTCAAATTATATAAAATTTCTAAATAAACCTCAAATCAATCAAAATTCTTTATGGCTTTCATATTCTTCTTAAGCTCCTACTTAACTTTTCTTAATTTCTTAATTTCCATACCAACTACCAATTTGTAAACACATTTGAGAAGCATAGCCTTGATGACTAAAACAATAAAGATTATGTGCCATAACGTGCGTCAGAAATTCATGACATGTAGCAGAGGAGGTGTAAGAAAGATAACGCGAAATGAACTGTTAATGTTGCGGATTTTTAAAGGAGAAGTAGCATAAACTAAGCAGAAAAACAGACTAATTTAGCGATAAGTGATTACAATTTGGCTCATCCCAAACACATATTTTCTTAGGCAAGTTTTAGAAACTTATTACTCAGTTTCTCCATTTTTTATAAGCTTTAGAGAAATGGAATGAAGATTTATGAGAGAATTCATTTTTCCATTAACAATTACTGTGAACAAGTTCAAGAAAAAGCAAGGAGGCCGGTGTGCTGAAGAGACCGAATGAGAACAGAAGGAAAGGGGGGTGGGGGGGAGTGGTCTTTTCAATGTCTTTGATATGGGGTAATATGATTTCAAGGACGCCGGTATGACTATGGTTTACAGAAAACAATCACTTCGTTGCCTCTGGATGTCGCCTCGGTCCTTATGGAGGGTTAAGGTACTGATCAACCCGGCACGGTCCTAGCACACTCAGCTACACACTTGCTGCTCACGGCACCAACACATGGCGAGTATTCTTATGCTGTGAACGGTGTAACAACAGTCAACCAAGAGACTTCCCTCGTGACGCTTCTCCCAAGGACATGGAGGGAAAAGCAGATTTACGAAATCCAGCCCCCAGGTGTCTAACAACTAATCCAAGGTCACGCTCATGCACTTGGGAATGGAAATGGAGCTCACAGGTGACCACACCCAAATGTGGCAGGTATTACCACTCCCTAGTAAAGCAGCAGCTACCAACAAATGCTCAAGTGAACCAGAACTACTAAATGAAGCTATAAATGGACTTCTTAAGGTAACTATGGTTTGAAAAGGCAAATGAAATTCCTAAAGACGCTCGCTGACACCCATACTTAATATATGTCAAGCAGTTTTTATGTAGCTTTTACATACTTAAAAATTACAATTTAGAAATTAGAAAAAGTCCATTTCACTATTCTATTGCTAAATTAAAATAAATGATTCCTGTTTTTTTTGAAATTCATTTTGAAAGGAAAAATGTCACACAATGGTAACTACTGCAAAGGAACTAAGAAAACAGAGTTGTTGATAATCAGCTCTAAGGCTGTTAGCAAAAAAAGGCTGTGTTCTCATCATCGTAATTATCATCATCCTAATCATCTTATCTGACATTACTTTGGTTCATACTATATCCTAGGTGCCGTTTTAACATTTTCTTTAATCCTCTGAACAGTCCATGAAGTAAGCACTGTTACTATTCCCATCCTATAGAAAAGGACACTGAGGCACCGAGAAGTTAAGTCACCTGACTCAAGATCACACGGTAAGTGGTCGTGCTTTGAACTCCTGCAGTTTGCTTGCCCCAAAGCCTGCTCACTGTACCAGCTCCCTTTTCATTTTTGTAGCCATTGCCTAGAAAAGGATCTGCTACAGGGCCATTCAACAAATATTTACTAAGTGAATGAATCGAGGAAACCATTTTGCAAAAAATAATACATCACAGGCCCCTTACAGTACTGGGAAGTGTGTTACGCTAGAAATCAGGAGACCTGAGTCACAGCCCCGGCTCAGCACCAACTAGGGAACCTCCCAGCCCCTCAGCGTCTTCCTCTGCCAAGTAAAGGCCGGAGTCGGTAGGCCCCCTTCCGTCCCACCACCCACGCCTACTCCACTGGCACTAGGGCTCTCAACAGTCAGTCCGTGAATTATGCAAACATGAAGGAAAAAGTCTTTATACATGTCAGAATCTTTTTTCAAAGTTTGTTTTACATAAGAGTTAAAAAAGTGAAACATCTGGAAAAAAAGGAATTTTAGCAGAAATTCAATAGCATTAAAGACATGGAAAATATGTGAAATATTCTTTTAGAAAATCACAGAACAAGAAAAAAAAAAAAAGACTATTCGGAACAACAAGGTTCAATAATTCTAAACTAACAAGTAAGCTTTCCTGCAGTTGGTGGCTCGTTTGTTTTCTTTAAGATTGTTCTATAACTAAACTAGGCATCGTCTCATGGGATCATGGGCCTTAAATCCTTTTTATTTGTCAAACACATATAGAATACAATTTTCTAATTCATGAAAGATACAAATAATATTGTGTATTTGATATCAACAGCCTATACTTACCTGTATAAACAAGATAATGTGTCAATTATTTAAAACACTGTTCTTAACCTCATTTGTATCATAAATCCTGTTGAGAACCTGGTGAAGGCAACAAACCCTCTCCCCTCAAAAATACGAAACCATATTTCAGGGTGCTCAGATACTCCCTAAAGCCTAGAGAGTCACAGTCCAAGTAACAATAAAATGTAACTGAGAATCCCTTTATGTACATACAACTGAGATTCCTTGGGATAACTTGAGTAAGGGACTTATTAGGTAAAGGGTAAAAGACGCACAAAGGCTGTTTAAAAAGCCTGCAGTATCCCTCCCCCCCATGTGGGACATGACTCCCACGGGTGTAAATCTCCCTGGCAATGTGGAACATGATTCCAGGAATGAGCCTGGACCCAGCATCCTGGGAATGAGAAAGCCTTTTACCAAAAGGGGGATGAGAAATGAAAACAAAACAAAGTTTCAGTGGCTGAGAGATTTCAAATGGAGTCGAAAGGTCATTCTGGAGGTTATTCTTATGCATTAAACATAGGAACTCATTTTTAGTTTTTAATGTATTAGAATAACTAGAAGGAAATCCCTTTATCCTGTGTACAATAGATGAGTAGAAAACTGGGGGGAAAATGTATATGAATACTAGCCTGGAAGGAGAGGTATGGGATATTTGGGGTGTTCTTTTTCACTTTTATTCTTATTCTTATTTTTACTTTTATTTATTTATTAATTTTTTTTGAGCAATGAAAATGTTCAAAAATTTATTATGGTGATGACTGTACAACTATATGATGGTACTGTGAACAGCTGATTGCATGCTGTGGATGACTGTATGGTATGTGAATATATCTCAATAAAATTGAATTAAAAAAAAAAGCCTGCAGTTATCAGTTTCTTCACATATGTTCAAAGCTAATGTGTTCACCTTGCAATGGAAGCACACCAAGAATGGGGCACATTTTCTGTGATTAATTCTTACAAATCCTCTTAACATCTGTTACCATATGAGGCTTAGCCATCGTAACATGTTTGAAGCTGGGTCAGCCAGCAGGCTGGTCGTGTCTTTCTTTTCTCCAGCCAGTGTTACTCAAGCGGCACACGTCAGGGGACAAATGGGGAAGATTACTAGCAGCCACATGAAACCTCTGTATCTAAGTCCCGAAATTATCATGGCACAGTCAAAACTGTGAACAAAGCTTAATTTTCCCTCTTAGTACCTCCTTTCTTTACTATAGGAAAGAACACTGGACCAGGAGGCAGGTTATCTGTCCCTGGCTCTGCTTGAGTTTCTGAACTGACAAGCTATACTGCCTCTTCTAAGCTCCCTTGGAGCTTCCAAATTCTTCTCTAATTTAGGGCCTTTTCTGGCCCAAAAGTTGCTCCTAAAACTAATTTACATTCAATAATTAGTAACAATGTTTTACCTCTACCAGCATTTGAAAAAGAAGTCAAGAGAGAGGACGATGCTCGCTACAGAAGAACAACTCCTCCGGGACGGCTGCCGGGCGTGAGGAAGGCCTCTGCACTAGCCCTCGTGTCGCACGAGTAAACCGCTGCCACGGCACCTGCTCCCACGTCCAACATGGAACAGCTAATTTTACACACTGGAAAACTGATATTATTTTAAGTGGTATTTAGCGTTTAAGTCAGTCTCTTATTAACTAATATTTTCAAAAGTAGATCCTTTTTGTTTCCAAAGGTCATCAGAACACAGTGACGTGTGTAATCTGATCAACACAGATTTACACACTATTTTACAGGATGAACCACTGGAAGAAGGCAAGACACATTTGGACGCTTACCTGCGAAGCAGTTAGTGTTTCCAGTTTATGAAGTCTCTGCAGAACGCTCTGCATGTCCTCCTGCAGTCTCATGAGCACGAGGGCGATCTGCTCACTGAGGCTGCCCCGGGACCCCTGGTCCGAGCCCCAGCGCTCCCCATCCCCTCCGCTCCCCACCTGCTGGCCCTTGGCTCCTTCACTCAGATGCTGCATCCTATGCCCTATTTTAACAAATAAAATGCATTAGTTTTAAATAATTCTTATGGAAGCAGAAACTATATGTTCATTCATTTTTCCCTTTCTGTTATTTCTTTGAGTTCTAAATCTCCAAAGTGGAGAATAAGCAAACAGGCAGTACCCAAAATAATCGACAGAGATAAAAGAAGTAAATATTTTTAAAAGAAATAAATATAAAAACTTCTATTTATATAGATATGCTTAAAAATTTTTTTGCTAAGATTTTATAATGTATATGTTAGTACATAACTAAATGTATATAATTCAGAAATAATATGCATATTCGGAGTACATGCTTAAAAATTCTTTACTAATAAGATAACAAGATTAAAAAATTTGAACACTACTTCGTTATAGTAGTAAACGTTGCTAAATAACTGTTTTCCCTTTTGGTCATTTTCAGTTTTGTTATTTTGTTACATTATAAGTTTACCAAAAAGCTTTTAGAATATGTTTTTCTTAGTATAAATTCTATGTTCTTTATAGAGACATTGAAATCTCATTACTATATATCCCTCCATTCTTTTTCTATGCATATATTTACAGAATTGGCATTACCTCTTATCTACGACTTTGTGTTCTGCTTTTAATATCTTCTTATAAACTTTCAACCACATCATTAAATTTTATTCCAAAAACATTTAAATGGCTATACAAATTCCCTAATAAGGAATTTTATGACCTAATAAGGTCATAAAAGTAATAAAGTTAACCATTTTCCACTTTTTGAATAGTTAGGATGGTCCCAAGTTTTTGCTATTACAGATAATATTGCAATGAATGTCTTTATATACAAATTCTTGTCCAAATTTCTTACGACAGATTTCAAGAATTACTGGGTCAAAGGGTACTTTGCCAAGGTTCCTAAAGGGTGTTGCCAAACTATTTCTCAGACAAGCTGAAACAGTTTATCTTGCAGTGTACAAAGGTATACCACGTCATCCTGTATCTGCAGAAATTTAATATTACAATTTTTGAAGTGTTTGGTAATATAATGGGTAAGTTTTGTTTGTTTGGTTTTGAATAATAAATAGGAAATTGTCTGCCTCCTTGTACTTTGGCATTCTGAACCCTAGAGCAGAAGGATTTCCATCGCTGAATTCGCAGCGAGCAGGTTTGGGATTCTAAGAGAAACAGAACTGGAGCTGCCTGCCGAGTTAAACCCCAGCAAGAGCCGTCAAATGCTTGATGCCACTGTCAAGACCTCTACTCTTGTATCTCAAGGAAGTACATTTGGAAGTGGCTCTTCACGAGCCCAGCTATTGGAATGGAATTTACAGGGAGAAAAAAGCGAGAAGTCTGGTTTGAGGCTGAGTTCTTGCCGCATCAATAGAAGCCTGAGATCCTGGCCTCTGCGGCGCCTCTCTGGGCACTGGCCCTGCACCTGTGCAACACATGGCTTCCAATCGACCTGCACACAACCGCCAGTTGGACCACTTGTGTGCTACGGTGACCCCTATCTCCCATCACCCTGACCAGGACCTGTCTCAGTTTCCTCACCTATCACCATTTGAACGCATCTTGTTTGTTCGCTTATTCACCATCAGCTCTCCTTTAACGTGAGCGCCATAGAATGAGGGATTTTGCCATGTCACCACTGTAGCCCCAGGACCCAGAACAGGGCCTGACTAAGAGCAGGTGCTCAGTGATACGGGGCTGCTGCCAGGCAGATCTATGAGGAGGTGAATGAGCTCAGCGGGCCGGCCCACACTTGCACGGGCCCCTGTGGGGGATGGGAGCTGTCAAGTGTGTAGGTGGGTGGGAAAGCAAGGCTGTCAGAAGCCTTTCAAATAAACAATTCTGGTAAATTGCCTAAAGAAAGGGACCCAACTCCAAGGCTCTAGTAATAGGTTGTAATTTTTCTTTTTTCATTTTAAATAAATATTCACTTTCATATTCATAATTTTTTTTTCTTGCTCTTAAAGAAGACCCAATTTATATAAGCTGAGGGTCCTACAAAACCTAGAATTGCCTCTTTGGAATAAATGAATGACCTGCAATTCTGCCACATCAATTCCCTTCTTTGCTTTTTCTGATTTATTTGTAAGTTCTGTAAATAATATACTTATATCCCAAATTTTCCCTTACCTACATAATTTACTCTTTTCAGGTCAATTTTTTGCCTTATCATCTCTGCTTTGACCTCCTGTTTGTAAGAGTTCATATTCTTTTTCTTTGAATGAGAAGTATTGGTTATTTTCTGGTATATGTGCTCTTCTAAAACATTCTTCATCTTTTGTTTGTATAGTATGCACCACCCCACTTCACTTCCATTTTTTCTTGATTGTACAATTTCTGCCTGGTTCCCAGGACTGTTTTTGTCGGCTTGTGCACTGCGACAAGGGCAGCTCTATTCACTGTGTCAACAGTGTGTTTCTTGCCTCGCTCACCTTGGCGTGCCCCCCTCAGAACCTGTGCTTGCAGGCTTGATAGTAATGCCTTGCATTTCTGTATCCTCTGAGTGGAACTAGCTGTCGCAGCTCAGGGCTGAGGCAAAAGAGGATTCTGCGTGTGTGTTCTCTTTCATTTTGTTAAATGCCCTGCACTGGGGCTTCTACCCCTGGACTGTAGTGTATGTACTCAAATGACAGGTAGCCTGGTGTCTCAAATACTTTCTCCATCAGAGACACCCCCGGAGCTTTGGCACAGAACAATTCTCTCTGAACAGTTAGTCTTCCTTGCCTTCCCCAATTTCCTCCTGGTTAGCCTGGAAAGGAGAGGTCAAGTGTGAAAACAAATCCCAATTTCTTCTAGTTCTGGCTGTGGTTCTGCCTGTCCCATGGTGGAAGTAAAGTGTTTGACATATGAAGTTCACCAAGCAAGATGCTGGGCTACGTAATCCTCCATTTATTTTCTCCCTCTTCTTCTAGCCTCTATCACAAGGAATGAATAGTTCTATCCAGTTATTCCCCCATTCCCTAGCCTTCTTCCCAAACATAGGTGGAAGGGAAAATACTAACAAACCTGGAGACCATTCTGGCTCCTTACCCAGAAGGTTCCCAGCAGGATACTGTGAATCTCTTCCCTGCAGCCACTAATGCTCCCAATCTGCTTCCCACTCATTTGAGGGAATTTTTTAAAAATTTCATTCATTGCCTAATATTCCTCCTCATACTGCTCTTTCTGCAAAGGATGGGGTATAACCTCCTATATTTCTCAATATTAGTTTATTTCTAATTGTCCTTTTTCTCTGCCAACACCCTGCAAAGTTAACAGTATGAGGATAAGTTCCTCATCTAGTTTTAGGATTATTGCTATAAACCTTGAGAATTTTTTTATTATTATTAGTATACATGTATATGAATACATGTGACTTTCTTTCCCTAGAACTCCCCAGACCCTGCTTTTTGCTTATTGCTTATAGTGTTCTGCCAACATTTATTGAACATATACTATGTGCAGAACACATGAACGTCCTGACAGACAGCAGGGAGTGAGTAAAAGAGCACAAGGAGAGTGAAGGGGTATATAACCCCTCGATTCAAAGTGAAATGTGATTTATCAGAGAAGACTCCCAAAGAGTGCTATTTTTAAAGTTCAATTTTGAAGGAAGGGATAGTCAACTATTAACAAAGAAGAGGTCAAAGACAATCCCAAATATTATAAAAGGCATAGAGAGAGCGATGGGCTAAACAGGCCAGACATGGGACATGGAAAGAGATTTCCTTGACTTCTCTGAGGGAGAAGCTAGAAAGGGTAAAGAGGAAGACTGAGGAAGATAAGTCAGGGACAGGAAATGACAGGTCAGGATTCATTTTCACAAGAAGCTGGAGTGTCAGCATTAAAGACGGACCACAAAAAGGCACTATGTATTCTTCAGCAGGAAAATTACTGTGTTAAAACAAACAAATGAACACACAAAAACCAGTCAGAAAGAATGTATCCTAAACACTTTGAGAATGGATTGGAATAGGGAGAAAATAAAAACAGCCAAAGAAACTTAGAACTTCCTGCAGTCAGTAAAAAATGAAAACTGTGACCTAGCTCTCAAGAGAGAAAGCATGGCATCCAGGGGCTAGATGTACAAGCGTATGAGTTGGATTAAATGTAGAAATGGGAGATAATGGTGATCATGAATGAGAATATACTCCAAGGTTTCTTGGCTAGAGGCAAAAGGGTTACAAAGAGAAAAATTTAGAATCAGATCATCAGGTTCCATTGTTTTATTCCTTGATTTCATGATATATAGGTGATAGAACTACTAATTAGACCTACTAAATTAATGATATTATTAAGGTCCTTTTCATACTTACTTATTTTTGTCCTTATACTCTGATATAGACCAAGAGATGTACATTAAAGTCTGCCGGCTTTATCTGTATCTTCTGCAGTTATATTGTGGTGTAAATATATTCATAATTTTTACATCTTTATTATACACATTTACACTATAAATGACCTTCTTCATTTAATGCTCTTTGCCCTGAAATTCTCTTCCCTGATATCAAGATTAGCATATACCTTAGTTTTTAAAAATGTAATATACCTTTGCCTAACATACCTTTGCTTATCCTTTTATTTTCCACCTTTCTGAAGCACTTCTTTGTTTTTAAATATATATGATCCTCTCCTTTCTAATTAATTCACAAAGACAGTGAGTAGAAAAAGAAGAAACACACACCTCTCCCCCTTCTGACATTGGAGAAGTCCTTGTTTTCTCCAGCCCGTTTCTCACGGTGGGGCGCTCCACTGTCACTTCTGCCATCTTCTCCTCCACACTTTACTTCACCTTTTCCTCCGCCTGCTACCCCCTGCATATCCCCAACGCTGTCGCTTCCGGGAGGCACGTGAACATCTTCGGGGAAACCAGAATTTTCCAAAGGCTGGCTGGGATCACCACCCAGGTAATATCGAAATGGTCCGCTGTTAGCGGTAAAGCTGTCTAAAGACTACAAATTCAAAACAACGCTTAGTTAGAAGCTGTAAAAAAAGACTGTACCTCACGAAGTTAATAGAAGAAATGCTAACAGAAGAAATAGTTTTTCTAAAATGTTTTTTCATGTTATGACAGGAAATATTCTTTTGCTAAAAAATTTCTTCAGTTCGAATTTCCTTCCTATCTCCAGGCAAGAAATGGGCTAGGAATGATTTGTCCATGTACAAAGAACTTAGAAATTTTGGTAGTGAATTGTTCTCAGTGAGTCAGTCATTCACCCAAGAAACATTCAGATATCTACTCTTATCCCAGTTCCTATGCTAACACTCTAGGGATATTGTGAGGAAAGAGACAGAACCCCTGTCTGAAAGAAGCTTATAGTCTTTGGAAGAGAATCAAAGAAATAAGAATAATATAACATAGTCTGGTAAGTGTTATGTAAAAGACGTGCAAAGGAGGCTGGGGAGCCTGGGGGACGAGGGGGTGCCTCAGCCACACTGGGGCTGAGTGGAGGCCCAGTCAGGATGGGCTTCCTGGGAGAAGTGATATGAGCTGAGACCTAGAGAGCGAATGAGTGTACATCAAGTCAAAGGTGTGGACACGACAACACACGCACCAACAGCACAGCAGTGGGATAGCGAGGACGCAGAGGTCAGAGAAGTGCTGAGACTACAGAGCCAACAGGACTTGAAGGCTGAGCAGAGGAAGACAAGACTCCGGGTTTCCAGACTAAGAGTTGTGATACTTTCCGAGATCAGAAATACAGGGGACCAGAAAGACCAAATGGTATCGTTGTGGGTAAGTAAAAGTCGAGGTCCCTAAGCAAGATGGCCAGCGGGGCAGTGAGAACTCAGAAGGGAGAGAAAGGAGAAGCGTCACTCTGAGAGTCACCAGCACACGAGTGATGGTGCTGACCAAGGGAGCAGGGAGAGGGACTTAGGCCCGAAGACACCAAAAGTAAGGGGTCAACAGAGGAAGTCTACAGTGGGCTCAAGAGATACAAAGATACCCTTCAAAGAATGGTGCCATGGAAGACAAGGGAATACTTTCAAAGAGAGAGTAGCCAGTATTGTTTAATGATGCTGAGAAATCAAGTGAATTGAGAAATGTAAAGTATCCACTCAAGTCAGCAACAAGGGCGTGTTGGCATATATAGCAGAAACCTGCCTGAAGTGGATGACTACCAAGGACAGAAAGCCTGGCCACCAAGGGAAGGAGGGGAGAAGACAGTTAGAGAGTATCGCAAGGGAGGGGGGAGTACTTGCTTTAAGATTCAAGGGATGGGGGCACGTTTATAGCTTAAAAACAAAGAACCAGGAGAGACAGTGACTGAGAATAGAGTCTAGAGAGGTTATAAAAGATGAAAGTCCTTGTGCTGGTTTGAATGTATTATGTCCCCCAAAACTCCATTATCTTTGATGTAATCGTGTGTGGGCAGACGTATCAGTGTTGATTAGATTGTAATTCTTTGAGTGTTTCCATGGAGATGTGCCCCAGCCAACTATGGGTGATGACTCTGACTGGGTAATTTCCATGGAGGTGTGACCCTACCCATTCAGGGTGGGTATAAATTAAATCACTGGAGCCATATAAATGAGCTGACAAAGAGAAGGAACTCAGTGCAGCTGAGAGTGACATTCTGAAGAGGAGCTACAGCCAAGAGGGACACTTTGAAGAATGCACAGAAGCTGAGAGAGGAGCTACAGATGAAGCTACAGTAGCTGCAGTTTGAAGATGGCCATTGAAAGCACACTCTTGCTCTGGAGAAGCTAAGAGAGGACAAACACCCCAAGAGCAACTAAGAGTGACATTTTGAGTTGCTGCAGCCTAGAGAGGAATGTCCTGGGAGAAAGCCATTTTGAAACCAGAACTCTGGAGCAGACGCCAGCCACGTGCCTTCCCAGCTAAAAGAGGTTTTCTGGACACCATTGGCCATTCTCCAGGCCTGATTCCTGATGTGTTACCTTGGACACTTTATGGCCTTAAGACTGTAACTGTGTAACCAAATAAACCCCCTTTTATAAAAGCCAATCCATCTCTGGTGTTTTGCATTCCAGCAGCATTAGCAAACTAGAACAGTCCTCAAAGAGTGGGAGGAAATGCAACACCGAGCACAGTAGAGACGATGGCCTGAGATGAGAAGAACATGTCTTCTTCCACTGACGTGGGAGAGACACGTGGCAAGGACTGGATGGTGTAGCTCACAGAAAGTCAAAGAAGTGCGTACCAAGGCACGCTGAAGGAGTAATGACAGAGTGGCTTCTAGAGTCTCAGCCTGCTCAGTGACGAGGAAGACAGAATTACGTGGGGAAAGCAAGGAAAAGGTGGGCTGGGCCTAAGGAGGATCAGTCCCCCCACATTCATGGGCCCCACCCCAGCTCCACTAAATCAGAAATGCTGGGGCAGAGGCCCAGGAATCAGTTATAACAAGGCTCCCCATCAAAGCCTGCAGCACTACTTAAGAGAAAAGATGAATGTGTAAAGCAAAGACCAAAAAATAACAATGAAAAATCAACTCTAAAATTTTTATCCCCCTCACTCCTTTATCTGAGAAACTAACCCACTGGCAACACGCCAAGCCTAGGAGCCTGCCCTGTACACTGGCTGAAATGTCACTAGAAGTAACATCCTGGTCCCTTGTGGCTAATAAAAAAATCAGTTTCACAGAGACCTAAAAGACTACATACACAACATTTCATACCTCCAAGTCTTTATTTCCATTTTAGAACAGTTCTCCCAAACCATCACCTCTTCCACTAAATGGCTATTCTAGAACATGGTTCACCTTCAGCTTCTGCAAAGCAATAGCTGCTAATAATTCAACTTTTCAAAATTTCAACCTTTCAAAAAGGAATCTATAAAGTTCCCAACTGATTTAAACAGGACTGAAAACAAAAACTGTGAAGCAAAATTTGAACAATAATTTGTTGAGTGAGAGGAGTCCTTGACAGCACGAGGCCGTCTATCACTCCTAACACTGATAGAGCCCACGAGGCGGTGCTCCTAGACCAGGAGCCTGAGACAGGACAGACACCAGGCAATGTAAACAGAAACAAGGTAAAAATGTTACCACATTTCAAGAGCACTACAGAAATCCTGAAGATGAAATTCTCATACTTACACATTTTAAAAAATCATTATTTATTTTAGCTCATCTGTCATAGATAAGTAAGTTGAAGTAATATTACTTAGGATTGGGGTTAGATTAAAAATAGGTCAGCTGTTCAGTGGCATTAGCAGTTCTCTCTTTATGGTACAATTATGTTGCTAATAAATTTGTTATAAATTACTATGCATTTGCTATCACGTCGTAAGTAATGATTCCCTTTAGGAACAGATGCAATTTGCTGCCCTGACTAAATCCAGATCTCTGGCCATAGATATTTTGAGTAATTGTAAAAACAAAAAAAGAGTCAGGTAATAGTAAAACAAGACTTTCATTCTACCAGCAGATTGGCTAATACCTTGATTGACAAGATATGGAGATAAAGGGTTGAGGGACAAAATAAATAACGGCTCCTTAGAATAGGTCATACTAGACGTCATAAGGAAGTAGAGCAAAGGGAAGCTGGTTACAGAGTCATAATCGGGCTACAGTGCAATAATAATGATGATGGAATTGTATGTAGAACAAAAATTCAACACTAGAGGGAAGAAGAAAAAAAGTGAAAGTAAACTATCACACAGGTACCATTACTTTGAAAATAAAATACAAAGGAAAAAGAAATAATCCACAGCAAACTATGAAGTTCATTTTTAAACTTATAATGGAAAATTTCAGATGTATACCAAAGTAGCGCACGAAACACCCAGTTTCAAGAATTATCACTTCTAGGCCACTCTTGTTTCACCTATTGACTTGTCTCCCTCTCCCCCTCCCCAGTGAATTATTCCAAACCATATACTAGACATCAATTATCAACCTACTTTAACATACTTTATTGGAATAAAATAAACATATACCAAGGATTAAAAATATATAGCTTACTTTTGGTGTGTGTGTGTTGGGGGGGTGGTATGCTTAACTGACAAATTCAAGAAGTATTACAGATTTTTAAAACACTTCTATAAGTGGAAATCAAAGAGAAAAGGAAAATATACAAATTGTAACAGGCAAACTACAAATTTGGTATTAGTGGCTCACAAAAAGGAAATGAAAAGCAGCATGATTCTCAAGGAATCCAAAACTGCTAATAGAGATTATGTAAATATATGTTTAAAAGAACTGATCTAGGAAATGAGTGGGTGACAACCCACAATGAGCCTAGACCTTGAGGGTGCTGAAAGGTGGGGCTGGGCCTTATCTGAGGTTTCCTCGGGAAGCGCATCTAGGCCAGGGTTCAGAGGCTGTGCAGGGGGAGGGCAGGGGAGGGAGCTGACATACTAAAGGGACAGAGAGGAGGACAGGGAGGGTGAAGAGCAAAAACCAACAGGGGAGGTGTGAACAGAGGCCAGCTCGGGCAGGGCCCTAGGAAGGATTTTAATCATCAGCCAACTGATTAATAGAGAAAGCAGGGGCAAACCTAGAATTCAGTAGCCAGGTATTTACTGAGAGCAATCCCTCTCCAGCCCTTTCTCACCAACCTTCTCCAAATAAGTCTTTTAAAAAGGAAAAAAACAAAAGGGAACCTGGGAACTCTGAGATTTAAACTGGTTCTGATTATATTCACTGCTATAGACTATGGCCACAAGTCAGTTGCCTGTTTTTATCGAGTTTTATTGGAACACACATGCACAGGGCATCTGAGTTTTTATCATTTTTCATTTTCACTAATTTTAGCTCATTCCCAATTTGGCCTTCTTATAACTCATCCTATGTTACTCATTTGTGTTTGACCTTAGTTAAAAATACTTTATTCATCTGTTTTTAAAATTTTAGAAAATTAAAAGGTAGATTTAATTGTGTTATGAAATGAAAAGACAGAAAAAGTTAAAATTATTACTTCAGGGAGGTAAAAGATAAATGACTTCTTTAAGACACACCTAAGCTGGCTGGGCTCGGGGTGGGAAGAGAACGTGGAAACATCAAAAATCCACACGGGGGGGAGGCGGGGCAAGATGGCAGACTGGTGAGCTGTATGTTTTAGTTACTCCTCCAGGAAAGTAGGTAGAAAGCCAGGAACTGCGTGGACTGGACACCACAGAGCAATCTGACTTTGGGCATACTTCATACAACACTCATGAAAACGTGGAACTGCTGAGATCAGCGAAATCTGTAAGTTTTTGCGGCCAGGGGACCCGCACCCCTCCCTGCCAGGCTCAGTCCCGTGGGAGGAGGGGCTGTCAGCTCCGGGAAGGAGAAGGGAGAACTGCAGTGGCAGCCCTTATCGGAAACTCATTCTACTGATTCAAACTCCAACCATAGATAGACTGAGACCAGACACCAGAGAATCTGAGAGCAGCCAGCCCAGCAGAGAGGAGACAGGCATAGAAAAAAAAAAAAAACAACACAAAAAACTCCAAAATAAAAGCAGAGGATTTTTGGAGTTCTGGTGAACACAGAAAGGGGAAGGGCGGAGCTCAGGCCTTGAGGCACATATGCAAATCCCGAAGAAAAGCTGATCTCTCTGCCCTGTGGACCTTTCCTTAATGGCCCTGGTTGCTTTGTCTCTTAGCATTTCAATAACCCATTAGATCTCTGAGGAGGGCCCGGTTTTTTTGTTTGTTTGTTTGTTTGTTTTTTTAATCCTTTTTTCTTTTTCTAAAACAATTACTCTAAGAAGCCCAAAACAGAAAGCTTCAAAGACTTGCTATTTTGGTAGGTCAAGTCAAGAGCAGAACTAGGAGAGCTCTGAGACAAAACGCAATAATCCAGTGGCTGAGAAAATTCACTAAACACCACAACTTCCCAAGAAAAGGGGGGTGTCCGCTCACAGCCATCATCCTGGTGGACAGGAAACACTCCTGCCCATCACCAGCCCCATAGCCCAGAGCTGCCCCAGACAACCCAGTGTGACGGAAGTGCTTCAAATAACAGGCACACACCACAAAACTGGGCGTGGACATTAGCCTTCCCTGCAATCTCAGCTGATTGTCCCAGAGTTGGGAAGGTAGAGCAGTGTGAATTAACAAAGCCCAATTCAGCCATCATTTCAGCAGACTGGGAGCCTCCCTACACAGCCCAGCAGCCCAGAACTGCCCTGGGGGGACGGCACTCACCTGTGACATAGCACAGTCATCCCTCAACAGAGGACCCGGGGTGCACGGCCTGGAAGAGGGACCCACTTGCAAGTCTCAGGAGCCATACGCCAATACCAAGGACTTGTGGGTCAGTGGCAGAGACAAACTGTGGCGGGACTGAACTGAAGGATTAGACTATTGCAGCAGCTTTAAAACTCTAGGATCACCAGGGAGATTTGATTGTTAGAGCCACCCCCCCCCCACCGACTGCCCAGAAACATGCCCCATATACAGGGCAGGCAACACCAACTACACACGCAAGCTTGGTACACCAATTGGACCCCACAAGACTCACTCCCCCACTCACCAAAAAGGCTAAGCAGGGGAGAACTGGCTTGTGGAGAACAGGTGGCTCGTGGACGCTACCTGCTGGTTAGTTAGAGAAAGTGTACTCCACGAAGCTGTAGATCTGATAAATTAGAGATAAGGACTTCAATTGGTCTACAAATCCTAAAAGAACCCTATCAAGTTCAGCAAATGCCACGAGGCCAAAAACAACAGAAAATTATAAAGCATATGAAAAAACCAGACGATATGGATAACCCAAGCCCAAGCACCCAAATCAAAAGACCAGAAGAGACACAGCACCTAGAGCAGCTACTCAAAGAACTAAAGATGAACAATGAGACCATAGTACGGGAGACAAAGGAAATCAAGAAGACCCTAGAAGAGCATAAAGAAGACATTGCAAGACTAAATAAAAAAATGGATGATCTTATGGAAATTAAAGAAACTGTTGACCAAATTAAAAAGATTCTGGACACTCATAGTACAAGACTAGAGGAAGTTGAACAACAAATCAGTGACCTGGAAGATGACAGAATGGAAAATGAAAGCATAAAAGAAAGAATGGGGAAAAAAATTGAAAAAATCGAAATGGACCTCAGGGATATGATAGATAATATGAAACGTCCAAATATAAGACTCATTGGTGTCCCAGAAGGGGAAGAAAAGGGTAAAGGTCTAGGAAGAGTATTCAAAGAAATGGTTGGGGAAAACTTCCCAAATCTTCTAAACAACATAAATACACAAATCATAAATGCTCAGCGAACTCCAAATAGAATAAATCCAAATAAACCCACTCTGAGACATATACTGATCACACTATCAAACACAGAAGAGAAGGAGCAAGTTCTGAAAGCAGCAAGAGAAAAGCAATTCACCACATACAAAGGAAACAGCATAAGACTAAGTAGTGACTACTCAGCAGCCACCATGGAGGTGAGAAGGCAGTGGCACGATATATTTAAAATTCTGAGTGAGAAAAATTTCCAGCCAAGAATACTTTATCCAGCAAAGCTCTCCTTCAAATTTGAGGGAGAGCTTAAATTTTTCACAGACAAACAAATGCTGAGAGAATTTGCTAACAAGAGACCTGCCCTACTGGAGATACTCAAGGGAGCCCTACAGACAGAGAAACAAAGAAAGGACAGAGAGACTTGGAGAAAGGTTCAGTACTAAAGAGATTCGGTATGGGTACAATAAAGGATATTAATAGACAGAGGGGAAAAATATGACAAACATAAACCAAAGGATAAGATGGCTGATTCAAGAAATGCCTTCACGGTTATAACGTTGAATGTAAATGGATTAAACTCCCCAATTAAAAGATATAGATTCGCAGAGTGGATCAAAAAAAAATGAACCATCAATATGTTGCATACAAGAGACTCATCTTAGACACAGGGACACAAAGAAACTGAAAGTGAAAGGATGGAAAAAAATATTTCATGCAAGCTACAGCCAAAAGAAAGCAGGTGTAGCAATATTAATCTCAGATAAAATAGACTTCAAATGCAGGGATGTTTTGAGAGACAAAGAAGGCCACTACGTACTAATAAAAGGGGCAATTCAGCAAGAAGAAATAACAATCGTAAATGTCTATGCACCCAACCAAGGTGCCACAAAATACATGAGAGAAACACTGGCAAAACTAAAGGAAGCAATTGATGTTTCCACAATAATTGTGGGAGACTTCAACACATCACTCTCTCCTATAGATAGATCAACCAGACAGAAGACCAATAAGGAAACTGAAAACCTAAACAATCTGATAAATGAATTAGATTTAACAGACATCTACAGGACATTACATCCCAAATCACCAGGATACACATACTTTTCTAGTGCTCATGGAACTTTCTCCAGAACAGATCATATGCTGGGACATAAAACAAGCCTCAATAAATTTAAAAAGATTGAAATTATTCAAAGCACATTCTCTGACCACAATGGAATACAATTAGAAGTCAATAACCATCAGAGACTTAGAAAATTCTCAAATACCTGGAGGTTAAACAACACACTCCTAAACAATCAGTGGGTTAAAGAAGAAATAGCAAGAGAAATTGCTAAATAGATAGAGACGAATGAAAATGAGAACACAACATACCAAAACCTATGGGATGCAGCAAAAGCAGTGCTAAGGGGGAAATTTATAGCACTAAACGCATATATTAAAAAGGAAGAAAGAGGCAAAATCAAAGAACTAATGGATCAACTGAAGAAGCTAGAAAATGAACAGCAAACCAATCCTAAACCAAGTAGAAGAAAAGAAATAACAAGGATTAAAGCAGAAATAAATGACATAGAGAACAAAAAAACAATAGAGAGGATAAATATCACCAAAAGTTGGTTCTTTGAGAAGATCAACAAGATTGACAAGCCCCTAGCTAGACTGACAAAATCAAAAAGAGAGAAGACCCATATAAACAAAATAATGAATGAAAAAGGTGACATAACTGCAGATCCTGAAGAAATTAAAAAAATTATAAGAGGATACTATGAACAACTGTATGGCAACAAACTGGATAATGTAGAGGAAATGGACAATTTCCTGGAAACATATGAACAACCTAGACTGACCAGAGAAGAAATAGAAGACCTCAGCCAACCCATCGCAATCAAAGAGATCCAATCAGTCATCAAAAATCTTCCCACAAATAAATGCCCAGGGCCAGATGGCTTCACAGGGGAATTCTACCAAACTTTCCAGAAAGAACTGACACCAATCTTACTCAAACTCTTTCAAAACATTGAAAAAAATGGAACACTACCTAACTCATTTTATGAAGCTAACATCAATCTAATACCAAAACCAGGCAAAGATGTTACAAAAAAGGAAAACTACCGGCCAATCTCCCTAATGAATATAGATGCAAAAATCCTCAACAAAATACTTGCAAATCGAATCCAAAGACACATTAAAAAAATCATACACCATGACCAAGTCGGGTTTATTCCAGGCATGCAAGGATGGTTCAACATAAGAAAATCAATCAATGTATTACAACACATTAACAAGTCAAAAGGGAAAAATCAATTGATCATCTCAATAGATGCTGAAAAAGAATTTGACAAAATCCAACATCCCTTTTTGATAAAAACACTTCAAAAGGTAGGAATTGAAGGAAACTTCCTCAACATGATAAAGAGCATATATGAAAAACCCACAGCCAGCATAGTACTCAATGGAGAGAGACTGAAAGCCTTCCCTCTAAGATCAGGAACAAGACAAGGATGCCCGCTATCACCACTGTTATTCAACATTGTGCTGGAAGTGCTAGCCAGGGCAATCCGGCAAGACAAAGAAATAAAAGGCATCCAAATTGGAAAAGAAGAAGTAAAACTGTCATTGTTTGCAGATGATATGATCTTATATCTAGAAAACCCTGAGAAATCGACGATACAGCTATTAGAGCTAATAAACAAATTTAGCAAAGTAGCGGGATACAAGGTTAATGCACATAAGTCAGTAATGTTTGTATATGCTAGAAATGAACAAACTGAAGAGACACTCAAGAAAAAGATACCATTTTCAATAGCAACTAAAAAAATCAAGTACCTAGGAATAAACTTAACCAAAGATGTAAAAGACCTATACAAAGAAAACTACATAACTCTACTAAAAGAAATAGAAGGGGACCTTAAAAGATGGAAAAACATTCCATGTTCATGGATAGGAAGACTAAATGTCATTAAGATGTCAATTCTACCCAAACTCATCTACAGATTCAATGCAATCCCAATCAAAATTCCAACAACCTACTTTGCAGACTTGGAAAAGCTAGTTATCAAATTTATTTGGAAAGGGAAGATGCCTCGAATTGCTAAAGACACTCTAAAAAAGAAAAACGAAGTGGGAGGACTTACACTCCCTGACTTTGAAGCTTATTATAAAGCCACAGTTGCCAAAACAGCATGGTACTGGCACAAAGATAGACATATAGATCAATGGAATCGAATTGAGAATTCGGAGACAGACCCTCAGATCTATGGCCGACTGATCTTTGATAAGGCCCCCAAAGTCACTGAACTGAGTCATAATGGTCTTTTCAACAAATGGGGCTGGGAGAGTTGGATATCCATATCCAAAAGAATGAAAGAGGACCCCTACCTCACCCCCTACACAAAAATTAACTCAAAATGGACCAAAGATCTCAATATAAAAGAAAGTACCATAAAACTCCTAGAAGATAATGTAGGAAAACATCTTCAAGACCTTGTATTAGGCGGCCACTTCCTAGACTTTACACCCAAAGCACAAGCAACAAAAGAGAAAATAGATAAATGGGAACTCCTCAAGCTTAGAAGTTTCTGCACCTCAAAGGAATTTCTCAAAAAGGTAAAGAGGCAGCCAACTCAATGGGAAAAAATTTTTGGAAACCATGTATCTGACAAAAGACTGATATCTTGCATATATAAAGAAATCCTACAACTCAATGACAGTAGTACAGTCGGCCCAATTATAAAATGGGCAAAATATATGAAAAGACAGTTCTCTGAAGAGGAAATACAAATGGCCAAGAAACACATGAAAAAATGTTCAGCTTCACTAGCTATTAGAGAGATGCAAATTAAGACCACAATGAGATACCATCTAACACCGGTTAGAATGGCTGCCATTAAACAAACAGGAAACTACAAATGCTGGAGGGGATGTGGAGAAATTGGAACTCTTATTCACTGTTGGTGGGACTGTATAATGGTTCAGCCACTCTGGAAGTCAGTCTGGCAGTTCCTTAGAAAACTAGATATAGAGTTACCATTCGATCCAGCGATTGCACTTCTCGGTATATACCCGGAAGATTGGAAAGCAGTGACACGAACAGATATCTGCACGCCAATGTTCATAGCAGCATTATTCACAATTGCCAAAAGATGGAAACAACCCAAATGTCCTTCAACAGATGAGTGGATAAATAAAATGTGGTATATACATACGATGGAATACTACGCGGCAGTAAGAAGGAACGATCTCGTGAAACATATGACAACATGGATGAACCCTGAGGACATAATGCTAAGCGAAATAAGCCAGGCACAAAAAGAGAAATATCATATGCTACCACTAATGTGAACTTTGAAAAATGTAAAACAAATGGCTTATAATGTAGAATGTAGGGGAACTAGCAGTAGAGAGCAATTAAGGAAGGGGGAACAATAATCCAAGAAGAACAGATAAGCTATTTAACGTTCTGGGGATGCCCAGGAATGACTATGGTCTGTTAATTTCTGATGGATATAGTAGGAGCAAGTTCACAGAAATGTTGCTATATTAGGTAACTTTCTTGGGGTAAAGTAGGAACATGTTGGAAGTTAAGCAGTTATCTTAGGTTAGTTGTCTTTTTCTTACTCCCTTGTTATGGTCTCTTTGAAATGTTCGTTTATTGTATGTTTGTTTTCTTTTTAACTTTTTTTTCATACAGTTGATTTAAAAAAGGGAAAGTTAAAAAAAAAAAAAAAACAACAACAAGGAAAAAAAAAAAAAAAGATGTAGTGCCCCCTTGAGGAGCCTGTGGAGAATGCAGGGGTATTCGCCTACCCCACCTCCATGGTTGCTAACATGACCACAGACATAGGGGACTGGTGGTTTGATGGGTTGGGCCCTCTACCACAGGTTTTACCCTTGGGAAGACGGTTGCTGCAAAGGAGAGGCTAGGCCTCCCTATGGTTGTGCCTAAGAGCCTCCTCCCGAATGCCTCTTTGTTGCTCAGATGTGGCCCTGTCTCTCTAGCTAAGCCAACTTGAAAGGTGAAATCACTGCCCTCCCCCCTACGTGGGATCAGACACCCAGGGGAGTGAATCTCCCTGGCAACGTGGAATATGACTCCTGGGGAGGAATGTAGACCCGGCATCGTGGGACGGAGAACATCTTCTTGACCAAAAGGGGGATGTGAAAGGAAATAAAATAAGCTTCAGTGGCAGAGAGAATCTAAAAGGAGCCGAGAGGTCACTCTGGTGGGCACTCTTACGCACACTTTAGACAACCCTTTTTAGGTTCTAAAGAATTGGGGTAGCTGGTGGTGGATACCTGAAACTATCAAACTACAACCCAGAACCCATGAATCTCGAAGACAGTTGTATAAAAATGTAGCTTATGAGGGGTGACAAGGGGATTGGGAAAGCCATAAGGACCACACTCCACTTCGTCTAGTTTATGGATGGATGAGTAGAAAAATAGGGGAAGGAAACAAACAGACAAAGGTACCCAGTGTTCTTTTTTACTTCAATTGCTCTTTTTCACTCTAATTATTATTCTTGTTATTCTTGTGTGTGTGCTAATGAAGGTGTCAGGGATTGATTTGGGTGATGAATGTACAACTATGTAATGGTACTGTGAACAATCGAAAGTACGATTTGTTTTGTATGAGTGCGTGGTATATGAATATATCTCAATAAAATGAAGATTAAAAAAAAAAAAAAAAATCAACACAGGGGACAAGTGCTCCCCGGGTGTTCATTAGAAAAAGTTGTCAAAGAGAAAACAAACAAAAATTCATGCTCTTTGTAATCATTTTTTTTTTCAAATATTAGCTTCTAATATACTGAAAGTTGAAAACTATTCCCACTCAAAGTTTCAGTCTAATGTATTAAAGTCAATAGGAGGAAGAAATTTATTTGCTGGAAAAACTGCTCATTTTTCTTGAAGGTTAATCAATGCTTCAAGCATAGAGACTAGCATAACGAGTTCACAATCCACCTCCCCATCCATCTCTCCCAGAATGTTTATAATTATAAATACAGTGTAAATTATAATGCAATATTCAAATATTATTACATTTTGTTTGAATATTCATGGATTTTTAATTCACGAAAAATAATTAAAAATATAAATGTTTAAATATTTTGGAGGTATGTTTTCAAAGTGATGGAGAGCATGCCCATCTCGTATTGACAGAAGCTATGCACTGCTTTGAAAACTTAACAATTAGAGATTTTTTTTTTTTACCTCTTCTTGTCCAAATTGCTCCATAGAGTCACAGTAAACTTCACTGTCTGAATCACTTGTCAAATGCTGAATTCCTGAAACATCTTCAACATGATCATCATTTATATCTGAATATAATTAACAAATGTCCAGGTAGAATTATGCTCTAATACAAGAAAAATACACTTATTCCATTTTCAAAATGCATCACCTCTATAATATTTTCATATTGGGAGACACATTTAATTTACCAAATCAAAATTATTTTAATTTACCAAAATATTCAATTTAGTTGATAATTTTTATTCGAAGATTACAAAGTACTTTTATCATTGAATTATACAAAGATGCTATCCAGATTAAACCTTATAAATACTACTAACCTGATAAGAGATAATTTACAACCTGCTAGGAGGCCTATGCTAGTTTCGCTGTTACTTTAAGAAATTATATTTCTTGACCGAATTGCAGCAGTGCCAACAATTCACTATATACATATTACAGGTTCACCTCTAGAGCACTAAGCTATGAATCTTGCTGACTGGAGAACAAGGGCATCATGTAATCAGAGGTTTCAGTTAAAAGAAACCTCAGGAATAAAAGTAAAAATTTCAAAGATTTTATTTTAAAATGTCATACAATAATAATATTAAAAAAAAAGTCCCAATAAAAACATAATAGCCCGGACCTGAATTCATTGTCTTTCAAAGCTATCAGCCTTTATAACATGAATAAACCCTAAGATATTACCAAAAAAAAAAATTTTATCCTAAAAAATTTTTATCCTAAACCACTCCTAATTATTCTAAAACTTACTAAAAGAACATTTTACCCATAGGAAAAAGACTGGACAAAGCTTATTATGGGACAATACCTTGGTGAATGTAGGCAGCAGTTTTTCCAGTTTGCTCAAAGTCTTGATCTACAGCCTTTACTTCCTCAGTGCTTTTGCCATTCAGGGAAGAATTGTCTTGAATGTCATTCTGTGGATCCTGAACAACGCTGTCTTTATCATAGCCATTGGTGACAACGATTTCGAAATCTTTATGGTCTGCTGATTTCTTTATCATTTGCTTATCTTTTATGAGAAAACAGAGGGAGATTCATAAAAGTTGGTCACAGTTAATCATCTTCATCCAGGAAGTGTTTCTTGGAAGGGTCTCCTCCTTGGGTTGGAGAAGGGGTCTCCTTGACAAGGGCTTATCAAGCTGAGAGCTTACCCAAACTGTGCTGATTTCAAAACTGCTTCAGTTCCCTGTGAATCTTCTAGAACCCCTTTCAGAGACACTCTCTCAAGGTACTGAAACTCTCAGGCATAGGCAATTTGCTCTATGAGACCTAGCTACACAAAGAGGTCCAGAGAGCCAAGAAGAAGATCCCGCAGAGAAGATACTGTTTGTCATCCCTTACTGGAAAGTGAAGGCAAAACTAAGCTGTGCACTTAGCATTAGTGTCTTCCCATGAATCATCAGTGCTCCTACTAATATAGAGCCCCGAATGCAGTACTCCGTAATTCCAATCTTCTCTCTTCATCAAAACCTCTACTTGTATATCCTGTTTTCCGAATTTCACTCTATTCTTGATAAGATATTAAGAGTTTAACTTGTATGCACTCCTAGGTAACAAAAGCACGTAAGTATTGTAAACAACTCATTAACTAATGAATTTCAAATGTAGCATACATTTGGAGCAGTGTCTGCCTATGCATAAAGGCTCACTGTCCCTGTCCTCTGCAGTAGCACCTTTTGGTCCACAGCAAAACTCAGATCTCGGGTCAACAGCCCACATCCTACCTTATGTACTAATGTCATACACTGCCAAATGAGCCCACCCCCCTCCACAGCCTTTTATCTTATTTAATGTAAAATGATTAGGCCATCATTCAAAGATTACCATCATGACTTTGTTCTGCACATTTCACTTCTTCTTGGGCCTCTTCTTCCTCTGACTCAGCTCCGCTATCACTGCTTTCAGCTTTACCATTCAGGGTTTTGGCATTTGGAGTAGAAGTTAGAATATTACCAAGATCTAGAATATGAAATGTCCACTTAATCTCTAATGTTGCAATATACAGTAATGTTGTTATTTACAAATAATAAGTCATTTTGAAGTAAAAAGTTAGAAGTTTGATAATTAACAGTATACTTTTTTAACCATATATATACATATATTACATAAATACATAAATTAAATATTGGTTTACAACAAAAATGATAAAACTATCTTAAATCCTTTCTGAACAAAGGCAGAGGCTAAGTTATTTTTAAGTTAACATCAATCAAAATAGTAAACTTAGAGATGCATGATCCTCTTCTTACATGGTAAATGAAGAGGCAGTTGCCATATACTACATACTGCAAACATCAATATAATAATTTTGGCTCCAACAATAATTTCATCACTATTATGGGTGGACTCGATTTTGTTTTAATCCTTTTATTACCTTTAGGGCTTCAGTTGCACAACTTACATTGTTAAGTCTTTATGATGTTTAAGTATTTTTTTAACAGCATCAGTTAATCAATCACTTAAAGAAGCAAACTGTCCTGTTGCCCAAAGTCATACTCAGAGAGTAAATGTATCAGAGCATCTCAACTTTAACCTGCCTACGAATCACCTGAGATCTAGTTAAAATGCAGATTCTGATTCAATACGTCTGGGGGATCTGGGATTCTGCATTTCCATAAAGCTCCATATGATGCCAATGCCATTGGTCATGGCACATTTTGAGAAACAGGGCATTTCATGTCCATCAGTGCTTTTCAAGATGCTAAAGGCCTCCTAAGTGGCTGGTGATCAAAAAGACTGGTCTTCTTCCATAAATTTTTGGGCTGTATTTTCACGTCTAGAGATGCATTTTGGATGCTTTCCTGCATCCCAAATAACATATAATAAATTCAAAATCTCTGTACATCTGTCTTAAAGTTAAGCCTACATTCTTGTTTACTTCTACCTAAATTAACACAACTGAAGAGTAAAAATTCAACTCAATCTTAAGCCTTGTGTTCTATTCTCTCTTATAGAATCATGAGGGCAGCTTAGTTTTTGAATTTTCCCTACCCTCCACTCTCCCCCTGCCAACCAGACACACACAGAATACCAAAAAACAAACAAAAACAAACCACCCATGGACATCTTCAACAAAACTAGGCAGCAGGCCAATCCCTAAAACCCCACAAAATAGATGTTTATAGCAAAACTACTTGACAGCAGCAGAAGCAGTCTCATGGCAGTTGTGATAAGAGTAGCACAAAGCAAAGGGAATTACTGATGAGCCCTATCGGCCCCCAAACACAAACATCACTAAAAGAAGAGAATCTCACCCTAAATAGGAACTTAGGTACACGGGTTTGAAAACGAGAAAAATGGGAAAATATCTCTACATATGCATATGGAGTGACGACAAAAATATATTGCTAAATGAAAAAAGCAAAGTTCAGGACACTGTATATAACACGCTACATTTATGAAAGAAAGGTGAGTTGTGAATATACATATTTGCAAAGATAAAACACTGGAAAAATAAAACAAAACTAATAACAAATATTTATATGTAGGCAGTGGGAAAAAATAGGGAAAGGGGACATACAATTTTGTCTTTGGAATCATATAAATGCTTCACATATTCAAAATTAAATCAAAAGAAAAAAGTTCCTAAGTTTTCAAAACAAGCAGAAACATATGTGCCTAAATGTATATCAAGTCACAAGTTGGTGACACGACCACACAGAGAAAAGAACTATCATTTCAAGTAACTTTAAAACATAGTATTTGAGTCACATATTCTTAGAGTATATTCTTAAAGACTACAAAAAGTTTTAAACTTTGTTTAGTAGTCTCATAGTAGTAATAGTATTGTTGTTCTGAAACAATTTTATGTATAAGACAGAGCAAATAATTATTGTTTTCCTAAGGACCAAGATTTTCAGCGTAAGAGAAAAAAGTTATAAGTTAAAAAATCAAACAATTTAAGTATCATTTTTAAATACAAATATCAGTATGAACTCATAATTTTTTTTTCTTTTAAAACACACATATTTCCTAGTTTCATTCCCACTTGGGCCTAGAAGAGATGAACACCTAGTAGCAATGAGCATGCACAGTGCACAGATTGTCTCTAAATAGCATTTGTCATTAGAAAAATTGAGCGCTGCTTAGAGAGATGGCTGATTCTAGGATTGGGCAGGAAATGCACAAGCTATGCCCACGTTACCTTATGCCAGAGAGCAAGGAAGAGGCCAACTACTAATAAGACTGAGTTCAAAGGGTACAGGCACCTGCATTAAGAGATTCCTACCAGCCAAGGATAGGACTGAGAATCAGCAATAAGGCAAAAGACTAAAACAAATTAAAAAAAAAAAATATATATATATATATATATATATATATATGTATGTATAAAATCAATGAGTTCATAATGATCTTTAACAAAACAACATAAAACAAAACTAAACAGGGCATCAATCCCTTTATGGAAAAAATGTAAGTACTGGAGAAGAATTAAGCATTTATTTTGCCTGTTCAATATAGAGGGTAATTCAAAGAGGTCAAGTGATTTGGGTTAATGAGAAATTCTTCATTACAGAAAAACTACAGCTAATAACTGCAGAAGTGACAGAATTTTTTAAATCACCATTTTCCAACCATTACTGAAACAACTGGTTCAGACAACAGTCATTAAAGAATGCTAAAATCATTATGAGAAAGACTGATGGGGAACTTTAAAATGCTTCAGTCTCAGAATCCCTAAAGAAAGAGACCACAAGGCATTACCTGCCTCCTGATGTGATGAAACACGAAATGCAGAGCAACCACCAAGCAAGAACTCTTGCCAAACAAGTTCAACTTGAAATTTAGTCAAGCTTTTGGACCTAAGTTCAGGTAAATACAAAATATGAGGAAGGGAACAATTCCCAATTCATTCTATTATACTAGTAGTCCCCTGATACTAAAACCAAAGACATCACAAGGAAAGAAAATTACAGCCTCATATATTCCATGAATATAGACACAAACATCCTCCACAAAATACTTCAAAACAGATCCAGCAACATATATAAAGGATTATACACCAAGTTGAATTTATCCAAGGAACGCAGGGATGGTTTAACATTGAAAAATTAATGAATTACACCATATTGAAAGACTAAAGGACAAAAGCTACATGATTATCCCAACAGAGAAAAAGCCACTGACAAAATCCAACACTTTTTTTATGATAGAACACTCAACAAACCAGAAAATGAAGGGAACTTTCTCAAGCTGATAAACGGCAACTACCAAAAAACTCACAACTAACGTCCCATTTAATAGTAGAAAACTGAACACTTTCCCCCTAAGATATGAACTGAGACTAGGATGTTTGCTCTTGTAACTTCTATGCAATATTGTTCTGCAAGTTCTAGCCAGGGCAATTAGGCAAGGAAAAGAAATAAAAGGCTTCCATATTGCAAAAAAAAACTATTAGAATGATTAGAACTATTAAACAAGTTCAGAAAGTTTGCAAGATACAACACTATACAAAAATCAACCACATTTCCATACACAGGCAATTAACAATCCAAAAATGAAATCAGATAAATAATTAGATTTGCAGTAGCACGGAAAACAATAAAATAATTAGGAATAAATTTAACAGAAGAATAAGACTTCTATAATGCAAAGGAAAAAACATCATTGAAAGAAATTAAAGAAGATCTAAATAAATAAAGACATTCCACGTTCATGGATTAGAAGACTTAATATTGTTAAGAGGGCAAAACTCCTCAAATTGATCATCACAATCCCTAGCAAAATCCCTGTGGCTTTTTTGCAGAAATTGACAAGCTAACTCTAAAATTCATATGGAAATGTCAGAGACCCAGATTAGCCAAAAAAGTTCGACTTACATTTAGACAAGCCAAAAAGTACAAAATCGGAGGACTCATACTTAACTGATTTCAAAGTTTTCTGCACATATATATTATGAAAAAGCCCATGTGACACCGATATATCTGTTCTACTGTGCCTAAATGACTTTTTAACAAGATGCTTTGTTTAAAAAGAGAAAAAGTTAAAATTGAAAATGGTCTTGCAAATTGGTACTCTTATAAAATCAAACACTCATATCCTTTGACCCAGTAATTCCACTTCTAACATTATTTTTTAGAGATATACTTCCACATATTTGAAATGATTTATGTACATGGTAACTCTTAGCAGCATTTTTTGAAGAGCAAAAGAGGAAACAATCTAAATGTCAATCAGAATGGTACAGGTCTACAATCTCTTACGTCTAACTCTAGGATCTAGATAGGTTTTGAAATCCAAAGTGTTCTAATTTTGCAAAGCTCACAGAGTATCTATTCTGTGTAATTATGAACACCTTTAACAATGTCTACAGTGGCTCCCACTAAACATATATACAACATATAAGGATTTGCAGCGAAACATACGAGACTTAAAATAACTTCATGTCATTTCAGGTCGGGTTTTGTTCCTAAATTAGTTCATATCAGGAAGATTTTGCTGCCAAGTGAGTTATAAAAAATCCTTTGGTTTTTAAAGCTTTTTGTATTTTTGAATTAAGCTAAAGGGTTGTGGACCTAGGCCTTTATTTATTACTAGCATTCCTTCTTCCTCATTTTATAATGAGTTGTCTAAACACCTGCCTCTGGCCAGCAGGCCGAACACTATTAAAAGAGGCCCACACTTCTTCCCCTCGCTAATCTAAAAACATACTTCACATTGAGAAAACATTTAATATTTTTTCCGGGGTAAACTTGAATTACAAGGAGGACTATTTGTGAATAGTTGCCTTCTTTAGGAAATCACATATAGAATGGTGTGGTACAAAGGTATCCACAATAAGCAGTCACTACCTGTTGGACCTGGTTTTGTTACCGTGGCAGACACACACTGTAAGGCATTATCACAGGACAGAAAAAGTACTGTTAGGAAATGCTGCAGTTTCCATCAATTATTTAAAAGACATCTTGTAATAGGGATGCCAGGAAAAAAAAAATGTGTTGCTGGGCTATTTTTTTATTTAAAGCTTATACAGTTTTTGCTTAAATTACTCTTGTGGGCTCATTTCATTCGGCTTTCTAAAAAAATGTGAATCATAAATGTTTACAATAATTCCAGCAAATCTTCCATATTATTCAACCCTGCAGAAAGCAAAACACAAGCCTTTGAATCCCTTACTGAGAACATGAAAGCAAAATTCTAAAAAACACAAGCTAACCAAATTCATTGATGTCTTGTTTTAGCTCGCTAACACAGTTAAACTATACTGAAAAGTAACCAAAAGATCATTTTAACTAATAGAATTTTAAAAGCAAAACAGAAAATATGACCCACCAAAACAGAATCATGAATTCTGTCACAATTCTGTAAATGTTAAGTGAACCACCTGCCATGTTTTAATAACTGAGCACTTTAGGATTAAAAGTTTAAGGTTTATAATATTTTAACTATGTAAAATGAATTTGTTTCAAAATAAAACTTGCATGACAAGATTATAAGTTACATACGTTTGCACAGAATTCTTTTGGCATGTAAATTAATAAACAAAAAATTTACATAGATTTTATTATTCCTACCTTCCAAATATTCAGAGATTTTCTCCAGTCGGACTGGCATGTAAAAGTAAAAAAAATTATGTAAATATTAATGTGTAACATTATATGTTGCCGAATAAAAAATACGTAAAATAATCCAACCTGAAGTTAAATCAGAGCCCCTACCACTCTTTTTATCCTCTACAATTTCATAAAATGGACCTATGACATGTAGCAATTCTTCAACTTTCTCAGTCATCGGCATAGTCTCAAGAATCTGCAATCAAAATAGAAAAATCTTGTGAAGTCCCAAACTATTAATCTGATCTACACTAGTAACAAATAATCTAATATTTTCAATGTATCAATAAATTTTGAGTTTTGAAGATCATTTGCAGATACCCTAAAGTATCTACAGTAATTACATACTTAATGTATATATTCTCCTAAAAAATTTCAAGTACATTAAAAACCTAAAAGTGGTCTCATTTTTAAGACTATTTTACACAAGCTTCATGTAAAATTTTACATAATCATCTACAAATTATGCATTATACACATAAATAAAAGGGATATTGATATTAAATAAAACAGAAAAGTGAAAGGGTAGAGTCAAATTATTATGTCTCTGTTCTTTAACATGAAGGAAGTTTTTTTTAAAAGGGCAAAAAATACTAAAGTGAATAAAGTTAGTTCCACGTATGCTAAGTGGAAAAATATCTATGATTTTTTTCCTAACATGAAAAAAGCCAGTTGTCATACAGTCTGTTCAATATGATGCCTTTAGTGGATTTCATCCTTTTTAAATAACAGGAGATATATATGTCTTCTATAGGTTGTGTCTGTATATATGTGTGTGTACATACACTCATTTATAGTTATAGATATATTCATATAGATAAATGTTTGCATATGCAAAGGAATTTTCTGAAAGAATCTATAAAACAATTGAAATGAACTAAGGAGTGAAAATGAAGGGAATGGGGAAAACTCATTTTTCCTTTTAAACATCATTTAATGTTTGTTTTTTTACACTTGCATATATTACTTTGATTGTTAAAATGAATACATTTTTCTATTTTTAGGTAACCCAAATCTTATATCCTTCTTGCGATTTTTTCAGCTTACTGGCAGTTTTAAAGTGGCTACTCATATATTTAAAACTAAGTAGAAAAATTTTTAAAAGATCTTTTCAGAAGGAGGAAGGGAACTCATTAGATATGTGTATCACTGAGCACATTTAAGAATGAGATTTCCCTGTGAATCTACTGAAGAAAGCAAAGGGAAGAAAAACGACTTAACCAAGGTCACACCGCTAATTTCAGATTTGGCCTCGAGTGCAATTCTCTTGAGTCATACCTCATACCTCCATATTCTGGCCACTAATCCACACTGTCTCTCAAACCTGAAGACACCTACTCTGAATACTCTCTAAAACAGCAACCCCACTTCTTTAGTCACTCTCCCTGCTTTATTGCTTTTTTATTGCATATCTGCCACAACAGAATGTAAGCTCCATTAGAAACGGCCTTCATCCGTTACTGTTCACTGTTTTATTTCCTGGGCCTCATACATAGACAGTTTTTAATAGGCAATCTGTTTTAGAACTCTTAAAATTCTTGGTCAAACACGCTTTTGTTTCTAAACCAGAAACAGGATAGATCGTGTGGTCTAGGATAATCAGCAACTCTGATATGATTTTGAACTCAAATATATCAATCAATATAACCATCATTTATGGAAGAGGGCACGTTCAAAGAGGTTATACAGGTTGAACTATGTTAATAACTCGTTTTAGTGATTATAGTTTAATGTTTACAGCTAAGAATAAATTATCTAACTGCTACTCCTATCAATGGACAGGAGTGAAAAGAATGCTTTAATCCTAAAAATCATAAAAACTTATTCTTCCTAAAGGAAATCCTTGTTAGTATGACACTGGAGCCATTTTTTGATGGGGGCATTTTATAACTACTTATATATATTTGATTTGAAATGTATTTGGTTTACAATGATAATTCTGAGAATTAGATTCAAACCAAAAAATCGAAGCCATAGAGTAATGTTTACTTTGATGTGACCAAAGTCACAGCCAATAAGTGGCAGAGATATATTTCAAACACAAGTCAGCACACTGCAGTAACAGGAAAATCTGACTTGGCAGAATATGGTAAGGTAATGGCATATCCCATCCTGACCCCTACTCAGTACTTGCTTTGATCCTCTTCCAAACCAGATCTCTTTTAGTTACCTCTCAGTTAAAACTTATAAAAAGCATATCTTAAGCATATCTTTAATGAAATAGCTAAAGCCCTAATAAATTCAATAATATAACATACCACTATCTGTTCCTTAAAACAAAGCAGCTAATTTGCCTGATAACAAAATTAAATTAAAGCTGCTCTGAATATTTTTATTTTCTACTGTGAATTGTTTTTTCCCTACCTTTTTCATTTCTTCAACATATGCAATCATGGCTTCCTCTTTGGTCATGTCACCCAATGAACTCCAAGCATCCCTACAAATGAAAATATCCAAATAATGACATCTGTTTTTTAATTTCTTAGAAGATAATTTATAGTTGACACTACAGAGTCATTCATTTAAAGCAGGCTCTACTTAAAGCCATGTTATGTTTCTCTTTAAACCTAACACCTTGGAGAAAACATCACAGCAATAAACTGGTAAACTAAAAAACCATATTCAAAATTATATAACCCATCTATCTATTAATAGATACAGAGACTGTACACTATTCCTTACCAGAAACTATCTGAGCTGTGACAGCCATTCTTAAATGAACATAAGTTTTAGTTAAATATTTTCTTTAATTTAAATAAAAGTCTAACTTACATACTAGAACTAAAAATAAAGTTTTTTTAAATTTTTATTGTACTAACATATATAACACAAAATTTCCCATTTTAACCATTAAGTATACAATTCAGTGGTGTTAATCACATTCACAATCTTGTGCTACCATCACCACTATTTTTACCAAAACTTTTTCAACACCTCAAACAGAAAATTTGCACTCATTAAAAAATAACTCCCCATTTTTCCCAACCCCTGGCTCCTGGTAACCTCTAATCTATTTTCTGTCTCTGTAAATTTGTGTATATTAGCTATCTCATATAAGTGGAATCATACAATATTTGCCCTCTTGTGTCTGGCCTATTTCACTCAGCATAATGTTTTCAAGATTCAACCATGCTATATCATGTAATAGAATGCATTCCTTTTCAGCTGAGTAATACTCCATTGTATGTATATACTGCATATTGTTTATCCATTCATCTATTGATGGAAACTAGGAGTGTTTCCGCCTTTTGGCTATTGTGAGTAATGCTGCTATGGACATTGGTGTACAAGTGAAAATCGTTTCTAAAAATAAAAAAAATTTAAAAATTAAAAAAAAAAAAGGATGAGACTAGACTAGCCTTTGAATTTTTTGACTAACATGAAAATCTCTCTTTTCATACATTTCATTCCAGTGGAAGTTTAATTCCAACAAAGGTCAATTTGCGGGGCAGGGTGGGGGGGGTGGTGTAAAGCAAATAAGTAAATTTCCTTAAAATGGACGGATTAAATAACACATTGGTATTTCATTTAGCCTATCACTCTAAAGACTATTCATAAAGATCTTAGAGGAAAATTCATTACTAAGAAATCTTCAAACAAATTGATGGTACTTCTAGTTCAGGGTGTCAGACATTTGAAAAATCTTCAATAGTATTTAAGAATGTCAAATTGAAAAACTGGCACAGGGTGGGGGGGTGTAAAGCAAATAAGTAAATTTCCTTAAAATGGACGGATTAAATAACACATTGGTATTTCATTTAGCCTATCACTCTAAAGACTATTCATAAAGATCTTAGAGGAAAATTCATTACTAAGAAATCTTCAAACAAATTGATGGTACTTCTAGTTCAGGGTGTCAGACATTTGAAAAATCTTCAATAGTATTTAAGAATGTCAAATTGAAAAACTGGCAGAGGTGTCTCTGGGTATTTTATTACTCTTTTAAGTATTTGAAAAATCAAATTAGTTTTTCTACCCAGGTACAGTGGATCAGGAGTGAGGGCTTAGATAAACAGTAAAGCAGAGCAAGTGAGCATGCTCCTAGTTATTTATCTTAAAATCTCAAAGCACACAATGTCACTTGACAAGCAAAAGTCATTATTTTTCTTGGCAGAAGAAAGAGGCAGGGGGTTGTTTGTTTGTTTAATTTAGTTTGAGAGTTGCTCTTGGCATTAAAAACAAAAACCCAATTAACTGAAAATGCTTTTCATCTTTTTATCTTCTTGTTTTCCTCTCTTCCCCAAGATTTTCCTATTCGTGTGAAATTGTGTTAAGAGCACATGGAGAATAAAACCATATCCTGTACATCGAATACTTACTGCACAGATAGTATATAACCACATAAACAATAACCATATGATATGTATGTCACTAAAACAAACTTCTTTTCACAGCTCTCTACATAAAATTACCATTTATATCTTCCAATAGGATCCCAGAAACCAGGTCTTGATATTTTACAGGGTCCTTCAGTTGCCTGCTTATAGAAGCTATAGAACTTGAGCATCATTTCATTTGTCGGCTGGAATGAACCTATTGGAAACATACATTAAATACAGGTCTAAGGTTACAAATTAGCTTAGGTACATTAATAGCGATTTTATATTTCATTAATAGTACAGATAAATTATATGGAACTTTGAAACAGGAGTGAGATCTGGTTTGTACAGGTTAGTGTGAAGCACCAATATATCCCAGAATAATTTGGGCAGAGAATAAAAATATATTTACAAAGCCCCCTTGAGGGACTGGAGAAAAATGTGGAAATATTAAACTTCTCCACCTGGGAAATTATTGATAGTCTCACAAGCATTAGGGACTATCAAATTAGGAGGCCAAGCCCTCGATCTTGGGGCTTGCTCTCATGAAGCTTGTTACTGCAAAGGAGAGGCTAAGCCTACTTATAATTTGCCTAAGAGTCTCCCCTAGAGGACCTCTTTTGTTGCTCACATGTGGCTGTTCTCTCTAAGACAACTCTGCAGGTAAACTCACTCCCCTCCTCCCCTCCTGTCCTACATGGGACATGACTCCCAGGGGTGTAAAGCTCCCTGGCAATGTGGGACATGACTCCCAGGGATGAGCCTGGACCTGGCATCATAGGATTGAGAAAGCCTTCTTGACCAAAAGTGGGAAGAGAAATGAAACAAATAAAGTTTCAGTGGCTGAGAGATTTCAAATGGAGTTGAGAGCTCATTCTGGGGGCTATTCTTATGCATTATATAGATATCACTTTTTAGTTTTTAGTGTATTGGAATAACTAGAAGGAAATACCTGAAACTGTTGAACTGCAACCCAATAGCCTTGATTCTTGAAGACAACTATATAATTATATAGCTTACATGGCATGACTGTGTGATTGTGAAAACCTTGTAGCTCACACTCCCTTTATCTAGTGTATGGACAGATGAGTAGAAAAATGGGGAGAAAAATTAAATGAATAATGGAGGGGGTTGGAGGGATAGGATGTTTTGGGTGTTCCTTTTTATTTTTCTTCTTTTTTTTTTGGAATAATGAAAATGTTCAAAAATTGATTGTGGTGATGAATGCACAACTATATGATGGTACTTTGAACAAATGATGGTATACTTTGGATGACTGCAGGGTATGTGAATATATCTCAATAAAATTGAATAAAAATAAAAATAGTACAGATAATTTATTTCTATCTTAAAGAAACAAAAATTATGGCTGTTGGTTGCATTGTTCCTTTGATTTCAAAAATCTGTACAAGATTTTAAACTTTAATAATTATGTCTAACAGTTCAAGAAATAGAATAAATGAACAGGCTTTAAGTTTAACCAAAATAATTGGCAAAAATCATTTAAAAACATATATATTAAAACGTAGGGCAACAGTATTATGCAATGATAATAAGGTATTTCTATTTCAAAGCCTAAGACAAACCAAAACTTGCAAGTATAAATGAAAAAGTTAAAGAGATACTGTAGTTAATGAAATTGTAACAGAAAGAAGAAATTCATCTCCTGTTAGCCAAATTTCAATTTCTTACTAGATAAGTAACTATACCTAAAGCGAATGAATGTGTAATGTGGTAGAAAAAGAATCAATCTAAGATGAAAAAAAGAGTAGATTTCTCACTTCCTAGGTGCTATAATTTTGTATGTACCAATTTCGTTGAAGATCAGTCTTCATATATGTTTCTAGCATATCTATAATTTGTGTTTAAAATTTCAAATTGTATGAATGAGGGCTACAAATTGCAATACTTTTAATAAAGTAAAAAGTTGGAATGTAAGTGTTATATAATAAATAATCACTTAAATAATTATGATTCACACATACAATAGAATAATTTACAACTATGGGAAAAAAGTTTAAAAACAACATATACAGTATGATCCAGCTTTGCAATATAAGTATTTAGATACAGAAAAAGTAAGCTACAGGAGTATATATCAAAATGTTAAAGGAGGATATATCTGGATAGCAGATCTACAGATTATTATCTTTCCTTTTTGCTTACCTGTGTTTTTAAAATGTTAACATAAGTGTATATGACTTTTATAACAAAAATTATAAAAATTAAAACTGTAAAAAGATGTTTAAAAAATTTTGTAGATTGCCTAATAAACAAATAATATGTAGCAATCAAAAACTAGTCCCTGATAAACATTGTGGGAATTACAACACAGATGAACTGAGAGCTAGTGTTTCAGGTCTGGCCCAAAGTAAATGATTAATTACAAAATCACAGTAATAAATATCTACATAACATATGCACATTTAGGAATATCTATTAGATACAGTGTTTAAATGATACAGTCCTTCTTATATAGCAGAGGGAAAAATGGAGAAATTAAAGTTAAAAATGGTTATCTATTTGAATAACAAATCTCAATCTAAAACATCAAAAAGACTTGTATCTTCAGTAAGTCAACCAAATAAGGTTTAAAATATTAGTTCATGTGCATGGTATGTACATTACAAGATGTTAAAACAAAAACTAAGAATGTTTATCGAATGTATCCTGACTGAAAGGCACTGGATAAAATATGCTCCCTGTCATGAAGGACTCACAAATAATATATTTAATATCTTTATATACTTAAGATAGTATCTAAGAATTTAAATATCTAAAGACCAAAAATATACCAAACATTGATACTAAAGGATTTATTAGGCCTTAAATAAGGATTAAACAACAAGGAAGAAAGAACGACGAGCTCTTACCCATTGCAAAATAGTTCTGGACAGACCAAAGAATTAAAAAAATATTATTTTAAAAATAAGTAATAATTCATTAACAACATTTCTGCTTCAATGGATACTAAATCAGTTTCTGAAACTATACCTGAAAGAGAACAGTATACTGAATGTTGTCCAACACTGGGGCCACTTGGCAGGTTATTAACCTTGCAATGTAAATACAAACTGCATTTAAGGATCTTAATAAGGGATATATAATGCCAGCAAAGGTAACAGACTAGCAACATAAAGCCTAGCTTTCCAATTTGCAAAAAAATTTTTAAATGTGTGGTTTGGGGAAAAGGGTAAATGTACTATATTACTATTCACATAAAACTCTTGAAATCATGCCTTTCTATGACCCCTCTTAAACTGGCATTTTTTAATTCAGTATCTAAATATGCTCCTATATTACTTCTTTCCTTTTTGTTCATTCTGTCTTATCTTTCAATCCCCCATATGTTCTCTTCCAATGCTATGGTGGCTATTCTGTTACACAACAGAAAGAAGAAAAAGGTGGCTTTGAAGTTACAAAAGGAATATTGTTTTGTGTATATTTACTTGTTTTCAAAAACTTCTGAATTGCACTTAATGAATATTTATTGAACGAACTGTGTTTAGTAAATAAGGATTACTTAGCCAAATGATAATTAACGAAAACAGAGAACATGATATTAAACACTGTAATAATACGCTCATGTTGTATTCAGTTAGTTTTGCAACTCTGGCACAGCAGCAGTTCATAAAAGCATTTAAAAAAAAAACACATCTCTATTATGAAAAATAATTCAAATAATGCATAAGTATTTGAAGTAAAAAGTAAAAGTCTCCCTTCCCAAGTCTTTCCACTATCATAGAGCAGAAAAAAATGTGAATAATGGCTGAAAACTTCCCAACATTGGTCAAAGACCCTAAATTACAAATTCAAGAAGCTCTGCAATCCCCAAACGGGATAAATGGGAAAACCACACCTAGACAGTGATAATCAAATTGCTAAAAACCAAAGATAAAAGTAAAAAATCTTGAAAGCAGCCATGTATATGACACATTAAACACAATAGGACAATTCAACTGCGTTTTCTTCTAAGCTATAAAGAAGGTCCCCTAGGAGTATAAAAAACAGAACACTAGTAAAACAGGAAAATAGCCAGAAAAAAAAAAGAAAAATAGTAAACAGTAAATATACATGTATTTACTAAATTAAAAAGAATTCGGTTTACAAAGAAACACAGGTGTTTTTTTTTTTCCCTTTCTCTCCCTTCATATCGAAAGTTTCAAACGGTTTCAATTGTAGAGTTTATGAATATGCGGCATCATACTCAGATTTTTTTTTTGGCACACCCAAATCCGCGGTCACTAAGTGACAAAACCGCTATATTGTTGATTATTTTTTGTTTTCAACATACAAACTGCTTGAAATCCGGACAATATATTTGTCTCTGGCTTGAAAGATGAGCAAGTAATTAAATTCACATTCGATACCTCCCTTTCAATGACATTTCTTTTAAATGCAGGAAAAGAAAAAAAAGTAGGTTAAATAAGCAAGACTAGGACCAGTAAGAAGGTTGCAGGGGGTGAGGTGTGGAAACCCGGGCCGCGGGCCTCTGCAGGCTTCTTCGGCAAGGGCCAGTGCACGTACCATTTTTCGGCAAACTCTGGATCACCTTCACGGCAGCCTCAAACCGGGTCTGGTGCACGGAGCTCGAGTCCGCCATCTCCAGCCGCCAGCGCCGACCCTGGCCCCACGGTCTGTCGGCTGGAATCAGGCAGCAGCAACACCAGCTTTCCCAGGAGCCTGCATGAAACTGGAACATGGAGCGCAGCCGCGGATCAACATGCCCCGGAGGGAGGAGGCCCGGGAACGGCGGGTCAGTTCCCCTTTGCCCGGCCCTTTGCCCTGCCCTATCCAGGCCACACGGCCCCATGTGGCCCGGATCCTGCCTCCTCCCCGGGGCGTGAGCGAGCAGCCCGCCCGCGAGTGCAGAGAAACAACTCACCCGCAGGAAAAGCATCTCCAGCAGGTGGGGGCCAGTCCGGACGCCGGCGGTCGCCAAGCCGCGCTCCCACCCGCAGGACCCCGGCGGAGCAGCCACACCCCCCAACCCCGCGGGGTCCACGGGTCTGTCCGCGCCCACCCCTCGGCCCCGCCCCGGAGTCACGGGAGTCCCCACCAGCTGCCGCCGCCGCGCGCTGCAAACGCCATCCAACACTGGATGCGCCCGGGTCGGACCAGCGCCAGGAAGGGAATGGACCGGGAAGAGGAGGCCGGGGAAGACAGGCGTGCCAGGGGCGACAACCCAGTCGGTCCGCAGGGCCCCCCGACAGCTCGGACACAGAACGGCGCGGGGCAAGCGGCGGCCGGACGGGAGCACTCCGCGGGCCCTGGAGTCTGCCCTCTGTCGGGTAGTGCGCTCTAGGTCTGGACAGGCTCGGTGCCAACCTCACGTCCTGGGACCCCGGGCAAGTTGCTTAGCCTCGAGAGGGCAACCATCCTGGCACCCTGCAGCCAGGTGGACGGATTAGGGATGACGACAGATGTAGGTGCTAAGCAGGGCCGAGCCTAGGACGGCCGAGCAGCAACCGACCGAGGGGGAGGTCGCCCGCCAGCAGAACGGCCGGGAAGGGAGGGCCCATTCCCCGACGACCCCTTCCTCGGGCCCAGCCAGCTCCTGCCCAGAGCCGATGGGACGGGGCGAGAGGTGAGGGAACGAACGAGGACCCATCCGGTACCGTCGACCCAAGAGACGGGCTCCCTTGCCTTCGCCTTTCTAGCCCAGCCCCGGATCCTCAGGCGTCTGGGCAGCGCCCCAGGTTCTCCGTGGGGGTCTGATAGTGGTTGGGGGAGTGGAGTTTGGCGGCCCGGAAACCCCGAAGTAGGCCAGGGAAGGGGGAGTCGTTTTTGTCAGTTCGGGATGGGCTGGGGGTTGGTGACTAGTACAAATCTAGGCAAGGGCGAGGCGCAGACCGTGAACGACTCTTCCCTGGAGCCGCGGTGCCAGCGTTTACCTGGGTATTGCCGGGCAAGGCCTGTCCGGTAATGTCCCCGACGCCCGCCCCTCACCCTGCCCCGCGGGCTTCTGGGATATGTAGTTTCCCCCGCAGCGCCTACGGAAGTCGCTCCGCCCACCTGTTCTTTTCCTGGGTTTGCATCCGGCCGACGCGCGAGCCGTGGCGGCGGAAATCCCTGTTCCTATTGGCTTCTCCCTGTTCCCCCGCCCCCCCGTGCGCCCTAAAGCACCCACGTTCACTTCCGGTACAGAGGTGTGCGGGTGTGGCTGGAGTTGAGTTCCCAAACTGCATCTTAATTTCTTACTCCTGATGCTCGCTAACCTTCAAGTCATGTGTGTGAAAGTCAAGAGTGTCATTCAGGGAATAAAAACTGACGGTTGCGTGGTGTTTGCCAAACGTTTGAAGCGTATTTCAATAACTTATAAAAATGCCGTAGGA
Organism: Choloepus didactylus; assembly: GCF_015220235.1. Classification (NCBI taxonomy): domain Eukaryota; kingdom Metazoa; phylum Chordata; class Mammalia; order Pilosa; family Megalonychidae; genus Choloepus; species Choloepus didactylus. Next base: position 10,324,245 of record NC_051311.1, on the reverse strand, counting down.
TTTTTACTCATGAAGAAATTAGACGCAGGTGTAAAGATCTGCCCAAGGCCTCAGAATTTAATAAGTAGCAGAGCCAGGAGTCATTGGATCCAAAAAAACTCTGGTTTTAACTCTTGAACTTGTTCCAGCACAACTCGCAATCTCCAAAGTGTGAAGGATTAACAACTTTTCTAATTTACTTAGACTGGGAAGACTGTGTGTTCAATGTATGCTGCTTCCTCTACTCTTTTCTTGCCCTTATATACGTTTCAGTTTCAGTCTAATCAGTCATACATACTTGTAAAAGGGTTTGGGTGTTTAGTTCTAATCTAAGACTTCAATCTGACAACTGTTCAGTAAGTTTATGTAGTAAGCTAATTTACACTATGTTGCCTTTAGCTAGTGAAGAGTAAGAATTTTCTGTTAGTGATTACTGTTGACTTTCCATTTGCTGGTTGTAAGGAGAATAACATAAGGCGAAAGAAAACATTCAGGTAAAGGGATTAAAAAGTAGCTCTTTCACATAGTGGGCTGGTTTAGATGCGGTAACCCCTCCTGAATTATAATGATGAGTATGATGGATTGAATTGCGGGACACTGTTATCGAGTTCTGACTTGGCGGGCCTGGGCCAGGGGAACTGATCAGCCCCTAGGAAAGGTAGTGGGGCACGGGTGGTTGCGCCCTCCACGGCCCCCCGGGCCTGAGAAAGTGGAGCCGAATGCAGGCCCCATTTCCTCACCCCAAAGTAAAAACCATTGGGGAGGGCTTGCCGGAGAAAACCGCCCCCTTTACCTTGCCCACCCACTCCCCGTTACCGGAGCAACTCCCGCCCCTTTTCAATCAACCTCCGCGCCCTCTCAGAACCAATCCAAGCCTTTAACCCTTACAGCTACCCCGCCCTCTAAATGCCCGATATAAGCTTGTACTCTCCCCTAATAAACTCTCTTGGTTTCATCACCCTAAAAGAACCGTGTCCCGCCTGTTCCTTTCTCGCCGCCCTCCATACTTGCACGCCTCCCGCCGGGGACCTGGCCAAGTCCCCTGCCTCGCCCTCGCCTCCGGGAAAGAGCCCCCGCCGCCGGTACCCTCGGAGCAATCCTGGGAGCCTGGGATTTAGCAACCGGCCGCCACCCTCCCCCAGACGAATCAACTGCGACCGCAACTGGCGCCCAACGTGGGGCCCCTGGAATTAAAGGTCCTCTCCACGCAGCGGTCCAGTGGAACCGCCCGCTCGCCCGGACGCCTCTCCAGCTTCCCTTCTCCTCGCCTGCAAAGTAAGGGCCGCCTCTCCCTCGCCGCCCCGCGGAGCCGCCTCTCCCTCGCCGCTCCGCGCCCGGGCCGCTCTTCCTTTCCCGCGTTAACCTAACTTTTACCCCCGACTACCTTTCGTCTTCTCTTCCTATATCCCCCACATTCCTCCTAACACTCTTCCTCCAGTAGCTTTCCCTCTTCCCCTCCATTACTTTGCTGTGGTCCTCTGTGTCTTTGTTTCTTTGTTTCGCACGGTGTGCCTCTTTGCAACCGCCCCCCCCCCCCCAAACTGCTCTCGCTACTGGAGGCTCCTGCCTTCCATTCTCACCATCTCCTTCGGCCTCGCTGCCACAGTTTACCTCATTTTCTTTACTCAATAATCAACCCCCCTTTTTTCTCTTTTCTCACTCCGCTATGGGTAATCGTCTATCTGCACGCCAAGCACCCCAAGTTCGCGCTCTGGCAGGTCTCCTAGACACACATCGCTGTAAAGTGTCTGTCCGGCAGCTGCAGGTATACTGGGACCTCCTGCTGCCCTTTAACCCATGGCTCACCACTTGCCATCTTTGGGACCCTGTTACTTATGATCGCCTTATTGATCGGGTCACCAACGCCATGGAACATGAGAGCAAGCGCTTCCCTCCCGGCTTGCTCCCCACCTTAATAACCGTCCGCTCCTGCCTTCAAGGCTCCCTTCCCCCTGATCGAGGCCCCATTAAATCCAAGGAGGCCCTATCAACCCAGCCAACAGATTCAGACAGCGATACTAATGTAGACCACGATTCAGACACAGAATCCTTAGTCGAGCAAATTAACAACGCGCTCAAAATCGCCCCCCAAACACAAAGCAATACTAAGCCTCGCCAAGATGGCGAACTTCCTCCTTCTTCTTCCATCGAGGGGAGGAAGTGCTCCGGCGATGACGTCAGCCCTAAGCTGGGCCGGAAACCGCATGCGCTTTACCCCGCCCTTTCACAGGGCGGAGCTAGTCCACCATCTTATGCCTTAGCCACTCCCACCGCGCCGCCGTCTTGCGACGCTTGGGGCCTCCCACTTCCGCCTCCCCCTCCGGCGAGCTCCCCCTCGGAGCCGCTACCGGCAGCTGCCGCCGCCCCTCCCACCCTGCCGACTAACAACCCCTGGCTGCCTTCTACACCTCAAGGCAACCCTTGGGGCAACGCTCCCCCTACCCCCACTCCTGCGCCAAGCCCTCTGCAAGCGCGTCCTCCTTTCTCTCGTGCTTTTCACTGCTTTCCTCTTAACCTTACCCCCACACCGCAAAAACCGTATGACTGGTATCCCATTGACTTAGATACTATCAAGCAGCTTCGCAGGGCCGTCAAGGAGGACGGGTTGGGTAGCCCATACGCTTCCCAAATACTGCAGGATCTCGCCATGGACTTTTGCATCCCCCAAGACTGGGCCTTGCTTGCCCGTACCATCCTTAACCCCGGCCAGTTTGTTGATTGGCGTGCTCACTTCCAGGCGGAAGCAGCTAAGCAAAGCGAGCAAGACGCAGCCACTGGAGTCTATTATCACCCCGAAGCTTACTTGGGCACGGGAGCGTTTATAAATGCATCTGCTTATATTAATGCACCTGCCACCTTTTGGCCTATCCTTTGGGGAATCGCCTTACGAGCATTTGCCAACTGCTCTGCCTGTCGGCCTAATAAATTCACCAAGCTCTTCCAGGAGCCGAGTAAGCCTTTCGCCACCTTTGTCTCCAGAGTCGAAGAAACCTGCGCTCGAAAGGTAAGTGATCCCCAGGCCCAATATTACATGTGCCCATCCTCAAATCCTGGAAAATCGTACTGTAATTCCCCCAACGAGTACTACTGTGCATACTGGGGGTGTGAAACATTAGCCACTAATTGGAAGCCTCCTGTTCCTAATCATTACCTTACCTTAAAATGGACCCCTACAGGGTGCAAACTCCCTACAGTTAACTGGCTCGGCCAAGAAAGTGAGGGATCCTGCACACATCTTAATCTTACAGTGCAGCTCCCCACTAATCCCTCCTGGTTACTCGGTCAAACTTGGGGCTTCAGAATCTATGAGAAAGGAGCCGACCGAGGATCACTTATTCTCATAAAAAAGGAGGCTGTAAGCCAACCATGCCAAAATACTGCATTAAAAACACCCTCTGGCATAGGTCCCAACCAAGTCATTAACCCCCTTTTTCCACAGCCCTCCAGCCGCACCTTAGCTTCAACCAGCCGCACCTCAGCTGCAAACAACGCATTGCCAACCCCACCACCCCGACCTCTTCTACCCCCCTCTCGCTACTCCTCTCGCTACTCTTCTCCCCTCCTCGGCCTTATCCAAGCGGCCTTCACCTCAGTGAATTCCTCCAACCCCAATCTTACCTCCTCTTGTTGGCTTTGCCTCTCCACTTCCTCCCCCCTGTATGAGCCAGTTGCCTCCAACCTCTCCTTTTCAGAAAACACAGAGGACAGCCCCTCGGAATGCAATTGGAATACCTCTGCCGTCCCCCTAACCTTTCATTCAGTCTCCTTTACAGGAAAGTGCATCCGCCCTCGCTCAAGTAACTCTCCCAACCTCACAGCTTGTGCCGACTACTCATCTCCTAGCAGCTCTGCAAAATTTCTCATTCCTCTTAACTCCTCCCAATGGCTCTGCTCCTCTACAGGGCTTACCCCCTGCCTTAACGTGCAAACCCTCAATACAACTAATGAAACTTGCCTCCTAATTGTCCTCATCCCTAGGGTCCTATACCACAGCGAGGAAGACTTCTTCCTCCGCCTGGAAACAACTGCAGCTTCTGCCCCACTGCAAAAGCGAGAGCCCATCACCGTCCTCACGATTGCCTCCCTCCTAGGTCTTGCAGGCGCTGGCACCGGAATCGCTGCATTAGCCAGTCAAGGCTCCGCCCTAACTCACCTCCGGGCGGCTGTTGACGAGGACATTCGTCACCTACAAAACGCTATTTCCCATCTTAAAAATTCTGTTAATTCCCTCTCTGAAGTCGTGCTCCAAAACCGCCGAGGTCTCGACCTTCTCCTCCTCAAAGAAGGAGGCCTCTGCGCCGCCCTAGGAGAAGAGTGCTGTGTATATGCCAATTCCACAGGTCTCGCCGAGGACAGCCTAAAAAAGGTCCGAGAGGGACTAGAACAACGCAAAAAAGACCGTGAAGCCACCAGCTATTGGTCCCACATCTTTACCCCCCTCCTCCCATACCTCCTCCCTCTCCTCGGCCCCCTACTAATGATTATTCTAGCTCTCACCTTAGGACCCTACATTATCCGCAGAATTGTCCAGCTTGTAAGGAAACAAACGGATGCTATTTTTTCCTCGTTCGTGCAAGTCCAGTACCAGCGACTCGCCACCTCTGACGCTCCCTACTCCGAGATGACAACCAACCCTCCGCGACCTCACCGCCACCGGTCAACCCGCCGACCGCGAGGCCCTTCTCGATCGCCTGAACATCGCACCAACCTCGAGCTCCAGCCTCTCTAACTACCATCTACCCCTATCCCTTCCCCCACCTCCCCTTTCCCTCATCTCTTGGCGGATCTCTCCGGTAAGCTTCTTCCTCTAATTAGAAAAGAAGGGGGAAATGCGGGACACTGTTATCGAGTTCTGACTTGGCGGGCCTGGGCCAGGGGAACTGATCAGCCCCTAGGAAAGGTAGTGGGGCACGGGTGGTTGCGCCCTCCACGGCCCCCCGGGCCTGAGAAAGTGGAGCCGAATGCAGGCCCCATTTCCTCACCCCAAAGTAAAAACCATTGGGGAGGGCTTGCCGGAGAAAACCGCCCCCTTTACCTTGCCCACCCACTCCCCGTTACCGGAGCAACTCCCGCCCCTTTTCAATCAACCTCCGCGCCCTCTCAGAACCAATCCAAGCCTTTAACCCTTACAGCTACCCCGCCCTCTAAATGCCCGATATAAGCTTGTACTCTCCCCTAATAAACTCTCTTGGTTTCATCACCCTAAAAGAACCGTGTCCCGCCTGTTCCTTTCTCGCCGCCCTCCATACTTGCATGCCTCCCGCCGGGGACCTGGCCAAGTCCCCCGCCTCGCCCTCGCCTCCGGGAAAGAGCCCCCGCCGCCGGTACCCTCGGAGCAATCCTGGGAGCCTGGGATTTAGCAACCGGCCGCCACCCTCCCCCAGACGAATCAACTGCGACCGCAACTAGTAAGCTAATTTACACTATGTTGCCTTTAGCTAGTGAAGAGTAAGAATTTTCTGTTAGTGATTACTGTTGACTTTCCATTTGCTGGTTGTAAGGAGAATAACATAAGGCGAAAGAAAACATTCAGGTAAAGGGATTAAAAAGTAGCTCTTTCACATAGTGGGCTGGTTTAGATGCGGTAACCCCTCCTGAATTATAATGATGAGTATGATGGATTGAATCCATTCCCAAGTTGCCTCCCAAGTGTATGAACCTGTAATTCCTCCTAGAATATATTTCACAGAACACTAGCAAGTGTCTTCAGTACTTTCAGTGCAATGCCTAAATGAAGCATTCTCCATTCTCAGTTATCAGCATGTACTTCAAAGATGTTTTAATTAACAGTGGACCCACTTCTTACACATGACCATTTGAAAAGTAAAACAATATATATGTGGATTTTTTTAAGAAACATAAAGGAATAAACATTAAAACAGTAGGGGAAAAAAAAAAGGATGCTTTTAGATGCTCCTTCCTTTACAAAAATTGCTTAAACTCCCTATGTCCCAAGTGATGTACTTGACCCCAGGGTTACAAAGCCCTGGTAAGTAGCTCACAGTCTAGCAGGGTAAACAGACATGAATAATAATAATTACAACACATTGCAAAAGTGTTTAAATTAAAGGATATAAAAAGTACTACATTACATGCACCAAAAGATAGTTACAAAAATGTCCATAACACCACCTTTTGTAACAGCCCAAACCTGGGGAAAAAAACTTGGTGACCATCAGCAATAGACTGGATAAATATGGACTACTGGACAGCAATGAGAACAAATGAACTATAACTACTAAACAACTTGTGAGAATCTCACATACACAATTGAGACAACCCTATTACAGAAGAGAACATATGTGCAATTTCATTTATATAAAGTTTTAAAGAGGTAAAATCAACAAACTATATTAGAAGTCAGGCGGGAGGTATAGTGTCAGAAAATGGGAAGAGAGAACTTTTGGGGTTTTAGTAATGTTCTATTTCTTCATCTAGATGCTAAGTACATGAGTTTGTTCACTTCGCTAAAATTTTATTGAGGTGTGTAATTAACATCTGTTGACTATTCTTTGTGTATATTTTACAGAATTTACAGAAAAGTTTTTATTTTTGTAAATCCCTGAATCCACTTGTTCTAATACTAGGCACCCTCTGAACTGTTGTCTACATGGGATAATAAATTCCCTTTGTTGCTTAAGTCTGGTAGAGTTGGGCTTTTGACAGCCCCAACAGAGCCAGGGAGCGCGAATTCCAGCCTGCCCCCCTTTCATCAGGCTGGAGCTCTCTTCTTTTAAGCCCTGTCTAACCCTGTCATACCTCTGGGGCCATGACCCTCTCCTCTCCTTTACAATGGAAGTTTCAGGTTCATCGTCTCCAAAACAGCCAACGATTGGACTACCCAAAGTTGACTCTCGACCCATGAAATGGGCTCAGGGTGGAAAAAAAAAAAAGTAAATATTTGGCAAAAGAGAGAAAACCTAGGTTGCCTCTGAAGTGGTGGAGCACAGGGGTCCTGTTGATGATTAAGTGGTAAGAAAGGCTTTATTTAACAACCCCCCAATATGGAATTTCAAGAGGAAAAGATGAATGCATTTGACTACATCAAAATTGAAAACTTTGGTATGAAAAAAGAAATGTGTAAAATTAAAAGCATGCCACAGATTTAGAGAAAATACTTTCACATGGATGTTGAGTGATACAATCTCCATATCAGACCCTATTCTCCCTTACCCACATCTTTGGAAGTTATAAAAGCTGAAAACTCAGTCTCCTAGCCTCTGTTTGCAGCTACTGGTGGCACAAGACACCCTTCTGGTCCATGGCTGTACTGGGAGGGGCTGGGCAGTGCTCTGGGAGGTTTTTCACAGGTAAAGATTTGGCTGGCATGTCCCATATGCTCTTTCTATCCTTCTCCTTTTACTCTCACTTTCTTATCCCTGAAAAGTCATTGAAATGGTTAGAGGTGTAGCAGTTACATTGCCCAGGGATGACTAAAGCCCTGGATCAAGGAGGGCAGAACTGACAGAGGAGTGTGGGTCCCTTGCATGGTCTTTGTCCATGTCTCCTGAACCAAGAGAAATATAAACACCTGTCTCTCTGTAGGGTTTTTATTGCCTAAAGCAAAATGGAATTTCTAACTGAAATAATTTGTAAGACAAAAAGTTTTTGTATAGAAGAAATGAAGAACTGCAATTAATTAAAAAACAAAAAACAAAAAAAAAAGCTCAAAAGAAAAATGAGTAAGGGTAATGAACTGGCAGGTAACAGAAGGGAAATACAAATGGCAAAAATTAATGAGAAGCTTGACTCTTGAAGATGATTGTATAGCAATGTAGCTTACAAGGGGTGACTGATTGTGAAAGCCTTATGGATTGCACTCTCTTTATACATATTTGGATGGATGAGTAGAAAAATGGGGACAAAAAACCATATGAAAATTGCGGGGGAGGATGATTTGGGTGTTCTTTTTTTACTTTTATTTTTTATTCTTATTTTTACTTTTTCTGGTACAAGGAGAAATGTTCAAAAAATAGACTGGGGTGATGAATGTGTCTGTATGATGGTACTGTGAACAACTGATTGCACACTTTGGATGACTGTATGGTATGTGAATATATCTCAATAAAATCTAATTTAAAAAATTAATGAGAAGATGCTCAATCTCTAGTAATCAAGGAAATACAAATTACAACAATGAAATGCCATTTTTTATTCATCAGTCCTACAAATAGTTTTATATCTGACAGTATCAAATGTCAGTGAGAATATGGACTAATAGAACTCTCATACAATACTTATGAGAATGTAAATTGATAACAACCTATTGGAGATCTACTGAAAATGAAGATACACATATCCATAAGGAAGCAATTTCCATTTCTACTATATTTTGTAGAAAAATTTTGGCCATCTGTGCAAGGACATAGGAATAGTGGATGTCCATCAAAGAGCTATTTGTAATGGTAAACAGTTTGAAACAACCTAAATATCTTCAAAAGGAGAATGGATAAATAAGATGTGAGGAATTTGAACAATGAAATACTATACAGCAATTAAAAGTAATGGACTACAAGAAATGCCTTCACAGTAATAACATTGAGTGTAAATGGATTAAACTCCCCAATTAAAAGATATAGATTGGCAGAATGGATCAAAAAATATGAATCATCAATATGTTGCATACAAGAGATCAGACACAGGGACACAAAGAAATTGAAAGTGAAAGGATGGAAAAAATATTTCATGCAAGCTACAGCCAAAAGAAAGCAGGAGTAGATAAAATAGACTTTAAATGCAAGGAGGTTATGAGAGACAAAGAAGGCACTACATACTAAGAAAAGGAGCAATTCAACAAGAAGAAATAACAATCATAAATGTTTATGCACCCAATCATGGTGCCACAAAATACATGAGACAAACACTGGCAAAACTAAAAGAAGCAATGGATTTTTCCACAATAATTGTGGGAGACTTCAACGCATCACTCTCTCCTATAGATAGATCAACCAGACAGAAGACCAATTAGGAAATTGAAAACCTAAACAATCGGATAAATGAATTTGATTTAACAGACATATATAGAACATTACATCCCAAATCACCAGGATACACAATCTTCTCTAGTGCTCACAGAACTTTCTCCAGAATAGACCATATGCTGGGACATAAAACAAGCCTCAATAAATTTAATTCACAGACACCTGGAGGTTAAACAACATACTCCTAAAATAAATGGTTTATAATGTAGAATGTAGGGGAACTAGCGATAGAGAGCAATTAATGAAGGGAAAATGATAACCCAATAGAACAGATAAGTTATTGTGGGTAAATTTAACATTCTGGGAATGCCCAGGAATGACTATGGTTTGTTAATTTATGATGGGTCTGGTAGGAACAAGTTCACAGAAATGTTGCTATATTAGGTTATTTTCTTGGGGTAGAGTAGGAACATGTTGGACTCCCTTGTTATGGTTTGCTTGAAAATTTTTTTATTGTATTTTTTAAAATTTTTTTTACATAGTTGATTTTTAAAAAAAGAATTAAAAAAAAAAAAAAAATATATATATATATATATATATATATATATATATATGCAGAGCCCCCTTGAGGAGCTGGTGGAGAATGCAGGGGTATTGGGCTTCCCCACCTCGATGGTTGCTGATGTGCTCACAGACACAGGGGACTGGTGGTTTGATGGACTGAGCCCTCTACCACAGGACTTGCCCTTGGGAAGACTGTTGCTGCAAAGGAGAGGCTAGGCCTGCCTATGGTTGTGCCTAAGAGCCTCCTGAATGCCTCTTTGTTGCTCAGATGTGGCCCTCTCTCTCTAGCTAAGCCAACTTGGCAGGTGAAATCACTGCCCTCCCCTCTACGTGGAATATGACACTCAGGGGAGTGAATATGACTCTCAGGGAGGAATCTAGACCCAGCAGCGTGGGATGGAGAACATCTTCTTGATCAAAACGGGGATGTGAAAGGAAATGAAACAAGCTTCAGTGGCAGAGAGATTCCAAAAGGAGCCGAGAGGTCACTCTGGTGGGCACTCTTACGCACAATATAGACAACCCTTTTTAGTTTCTAATGAATTGAAATAGCTAGCAGTAAATACCTGAAACTATCAAACTACAACCCAGAACCCATGAATCTTGAAGACGACTGTATAAAAATGTACCTTATGAGGGGTGACAGTGTGATTGGGAAAGCCATATGGACCACACTCCCCTTTGTCTCATTTATGGATGGATGGATGAGTAGAAAAATGGGGGAAGAAAAAAAAAAAGGCACCCAGTGTTCTTTTTTACTTTAATTATTCTTTTTCACTTTAATGTTTATTCTTATTATTTTTGTGTGTGTGGTAATAAAAATGTCAAAAATTAATTGTGATGAATGCACAACTATATAATGGTACTGTAAACAATTGAATATACACTTTGTTTGTATGACTGCATTGTATGTGAATATGTCTCAATAAATATGAATTTAAAAAAAGTAATGGATTACACTAACATGGATGAATCTCAAGAATATAATGTTAAGTGACAAAAAAGAAATTTGTGGAATATATAAAGCACATGAAACAGAACTATAAATTGTTTATGCAAACATAATATCTGAATTTATTTTTCAGTACAAAGAAAGATAAACTAAATTCATGCTAGTGATTACCTTGGCAGGTGGAGCCACTGGTTATGGCAGATAGAAGGTCTTCACTTTTATCTGAATATTTCATTTTCCATTAAAAAGAAAAATGTAACCATTTTCAGTTCCAGGTATTAAGCAGAGTGTTTGTTATATTAGGTTTTAGGTTTTTCAATTTTGAAAAAATTTCTAAAACATTGAAAAATTATAAACCAATAAATACCAAAAACAAAGTTAAAAGAAACAATGATAGTGTTGAGAGTTCATACTCTGCTGAACATTGTTCTCAGGGCTTCCTGTGTTTTGCTCATTTAATCCTTGTGATCACCCTTGTGATACTGTGATCCCATTTTGCACAGGAGGAGACTGTGAGGTTCTGTAATGGGATGAGGGTCACAGTAACTAGCGGTCCCAACAGCGAGAGCCCAGAGGCTATGCCATTAGCCACAGGCCAGCTGGCCAGGGAGAGGGGTTTCCTCTGACACAGGCTGGGTGTCGGGGTGGGCTTGTAAGGAACGGAACTCATGCTTTGGGTCTGGGTTTAAGGCTGACTTTGATGTTGGGTAAAATATTTCCATGTGGCACAACTCAGCTTACTGATATTTTGTATTAGAGAATAGTCACAAAGCCCTAACTAGTAAGAATTTAATTATGAAAAAGAAAGAAAAATAATTAAGCTCCACCAACTTATGAGAAAACGGACAAAGGACATGAACTGGTGTTCCGGTTTGCTAAAGCTGCTGTTACATAAAATACAGGAAGTGGATTGGCCTTCATAAAGGGGATTTATTAGGTTACAAAATTTACAGTTCTAAGGCCATAAAAGTGTCCAAACTAAGGCATCAACAAGAGGATACTTACACTGAAGAAAGGCCAGTGGCATCTGGAGTGTCAGCTGGGAAGGCACATGGCTGGTGTCTGCTGCTCCTTTGCTCCCTGGTTCTGGTTTCAAACTGGCTTTCTTCAAAATGTCTCTAGACTTCTGTCTCTCTTACCTCCTCTCTCTTAGCCTCCGCACATCCTTGCTTGTTCTCCTAGGGCGTTTCTCTCTAAGCATCTGGGGATCCTCTCAGCTTTTCCGAGGCAGACTCTGGGCTTCATCGCTTAGTTTAGCATCTCCAAATGCCTGGTTTCAACGGCTGTCTCCAAAATGTGTCTGGGCGTTTTCCCTCAAAGCGTCTCTCTGCTCTCTTCAAAATGTCTCTGCCTTTTATCCTCTCTTAGAGGATGCCAGTAAACTAATTAAGACCCACCTTGCATGGGCATGGTCACATGACCATGGAAACAATCTAATCAAAAGATTCCACCTACAATAGGTCTGCCCCCACAAGACTGCATTGAAGAACATGGCTTTTTCTGGAGTATATCATAGATTCAAACCAGCACAAGTGGCAGGTAAAAGAAGAAGAAATATAGTCAATGGCAAGATTCTCAGTTACACTAATGATCAAAGACATAGTTAAAAATGAAATACTAGCTTTGTTTTTTTGTTTTTTTTGTTTGCTTGAATGTTATTTAAGAGATGTTTATTTGGTACAAATTTTCTTTCTTTTTTATCTCTTTAATCATTTTTTTTAATTGTAGAGTATAACATATATACATAGAAGTAATAACTTTCCATCTGCAATTTAACAAGTAGAGCACAAATTTCAAAGAATATTATGGGTTACATTTCCACAGTTTCAGTTATTTCCTTATTGTGAAATATATATACAAAAAGATAATACCTTTCAAAGTATGATTTAACAAGTAGTTATATAGGAAATTTGCAAAGTTATTATGAGTTACAATACCAGAGTTTCAGTTATTTCCTTATTGTGAAATATAACATATATACAATAAAGGTGATACCTTTCAGATTACAGTTTAACAAGTAGCTATAGAACAAATTTCAAAGGATGCTATGGGTTACAGTTCAACAATTTCAATTCTTTCTTTTAGCTATTCTAATACCCTAGCAACTCAGCAAAAGAAAATTATATAGAGATTCAGTATTCATAATCCTTTGTTAAATTCCATCTTGTCTGTGCTACCCCTTCCTCTAGTTTAATCACTTTCCCTATCTTTAGGGATGTCTGGGCAGTGACCACCCTAACTTGTTTATGTTGAAAAGGGGTGCTGAATTTATGAGAAAAGGGGAAACATCTGGTTGATTTTGTTTACGAGGCTATTGCCTCTGGGTTTTGGGACTTAGCCAGCAGAGGATTTCACAGGATTTACGTTTCTGAAAAATATAGTTGTTAGTGAACTTTTATAGACTTTCAGATAGGGATATTCTTTAGGGTTTTAGGGACTACTGTTGACTTGGGCTTATTATATTGTGGTCATTTGGCATCTCTAGGTGAAGCTTACATAGGAATAACCTCCAGGACAGCCTCTTGAGTCTATTTGAATTCTCTTAGCAACTGAAAACTTATTTTGTTGCCTTTCTTTTCCCCTTTTTGGTCAAAGAGGCATTCTCAATCTGTTGACGTCAGGGTCAGGCTCATTCCTAGAATCTTTGTTCCACATCGCCAGAAAGACTCATTCATCTGGGGGTGGGGGGCGGTCCTGTCCCATGTTGGGGGGTGGGTGATGGATTTATTTGCAGAATTAGGCTTAGAGAGAGAGAATCCACATTTGAGCAACAAAAGAGGTTCTCTGAAGGTGACTCCTAGGCATAGTATAGGTGGGCTTAGCCTCCCCTTTACAACCATAAGATTCACCTGAGCAAGCCTCAAGATCAAGAGCTTGACTTTTAAAGTAAGGGGCTCCCAAATTCACATAGCATATGTTATGTCCACAATAATCCATCCATATTTCACTTTATCTTCACTTAGTTATATAATCCTCATCACTCTCCATTTTAAACAATTCTCATGACCCAAAACACTTCATAGCTCTTGTTAGCCCTTAATTATTTGTCCCTAGTATTTGTGTGGTACTAGTATGGTATTCCTATTAATTATACTCCTTAGCATGCAGGACTAAAAAATCCTTAGATTTTTCCCATATACGATCTTGTTTTCAACTCTCTGTGCTAATGTCATACTTTAGAAGTATATCATGTAAGCATTCCTGAAAATCCTTGGGAGTGCACTCTCTATCTATGTCTATATAAAAGTTTTTCTTAACAAGTTTATTTTTTCAGGAAACTTAAGGCCTCCAGATTGTTCTTATGCCAGGTAAGCCCTGAAACCCAGAGGTACTAGTCTCTCCAAGAACATCAGCCAGTTTCATGTCTCTACTGCATAAGGTCAACACCCCTTTCTAGCACAAAGAAGTTAAAATGGTCATTGCCCAGATAGCCCTGAAGACTGAGAGAAAGATCAAATGAGAGGCAGGAGGTGTAATGAGAAATTTGGATTTAAGAAATGATTGCCAATACTGACTCATTATATACATATTTCTTTTTAGTGTCTAGTGTTTTAGAATAGCCAGAAGGAAATATCTGAAGTTGTTGAATGGTAATCCAGTAGCCTTGATCTTTAATAATGATTGTATAACTACATAGCAAAGAAAAAAAAAGTCAGTTGCCATGTTTGTATGGATCTACTTTGGGATGTTTTGTTCCATTCCGCTGATTTATGTATCTATCTCTGACAATACTACACTGTCTTAGTTAAACTACCTCTATTGTAAGTCTTAAGGTTGGGTAGAGTGCAATACTAGTGATAAGTAAGAGGGAGGGGTAAGAGATATGGGATGCTCAGGATCTTCTTTTTTCTCTTTATTTCTTTTTTTTGTAGTAATGCAAATGTTCTAAAAATGATCATGGTGATGATTTCACAAATACGTGATGATGCTGTGAACCATTTATTGTATACTTTGGATGGATTATATGGTATGTGAACATATCTCAATAAAAGTATGTTAAAAAAATCAACTGACCATAGATGTGAGGGTCTATCTCTGAACTCTCAATTTGAGTCCTTTGGCTAACAGATCTATCTTATGCCATTACCATGCTGTTTTGAGCACTGTAGCTTTGTAATATGCTTTAAAGTCAGGAAATGTCAGTTCTCCAACTTTGTTCTTTTTCAAGATGTTTTTGTCTATTCGGAGCCCCTTACTCTTCCAGATAAATTTGATAATTGCCTTCTCCATTTCTGCAAAGTAGGGTGTTGGAATTTTTATGGGGATTGCATTGAATCTTAAATCAATTTGGGTAAAATTGACATCTTAATGGTGTTTAATCTTCCAATCCATGAACACTGAATGTCCATCCATTTATTTAGATCTTCTTTGATTTCTTTTAGCAATGTTTTGTAGTTTTCTGTGTACAAGTCTACATCTTTAGTTAAATTTATTCCTAGATATTTGATTCTTTTAGTTGCTATTGTAAATGCAATGTTTTTCTTGATTTTCTCTTCAGATTGCTCATTACTAGCATATAGAAACACTACTGATTTTTGTGTGTTGATCTTGTAGCAGATACTGACCTGTTTTCATACTCCACCCACCACTTTCTAAAGCAGCTCCCTCCCTGACTGGGTTGCAAAAATTTCCATTTCTCTTTTCTCTAATCCCCTACACATCTCATAGATATGTTCTTAACAGCTCCAGCTAGACCAACCTTAATTGGCTTTAACTGCCTAGATATGTGCAATTAAAAAGAAAGCTGACCTAGGAGAAAATTTTGCCTGATTATAACAGGAAAAATTACACTCACTGAACTGTACCCCAGATGCCTTGTTTTGCTGATGCTATGTTTTGAAACTGCACCCTGTAACTGGATAATAATAAGACAATTGTGACAGTCTGGTTTGTATCCTCTTGTCTTGTTTTGCAACCCTGAACTTGGGTGCCCTCGCACATAGCCCCCTGAAGTCAGATGCCCTTGCACAAAGCACATTATTAATATGAATCAGCCGAGAACTAAACACCCCACATTCCCAAACTATCTTGCTGATACAAGCCGTTTCTACTCAAGATTAGCACACCTGATAGGCACAGTATCCTAAGTATGAAATCACTCTACACATATTCATTAATTGATTATCTCTGACCTCATCATCTCAAACCACCTTGCTTATTACCCTAAGCCTGCCTGCCTTTGAATGCTATAAAACACTGAAAGTTTCTCCAGTTCAAAGGGCAGATTTGAGGATCGCCCTCCTGTCTTTGTGAGGCTAGCCTTTGCTAAATATACTTTTTCGCTTCTCAAAATCCCGGTGTCAACTGATTGACTCTGCACATCAAGTGAGGTCTTCCTTTTGAGCCATAACCATCTTGTATCCTGCCACTTTGCTGAATTCATTTATTAGCTCTAGGAGCTTTGCTGTAGATTTTTCAGGACTTGTTACATATAGGATCATGTCATCTGCAGATAGTGAAAGTTTTACTTCTTCCTTTCCAGTTTGGATGCCTTTTATTTCTTTTCCTTGCCTAACGTGCTCTGGCTAGAACTTCTAGCACAATGTTGAATAACAATTGTGATGGTGGGCTTCCTTGCCTTGTTTCAGATCTTAGAGGGAAAGTTTTCATTCTTTCACTATTGAGTATGATGTTAGCTGTGGGTTTTTCATATATGCCCATTAATATCTTGAGGAAGTTTCCTTCTATTCCTATTTTTCAAAGTGTTTTTATTAAGAAAAGATGCTGTATTTTGTCAAATGCCTTTTCTGCCTCAATCAAGATGATCATGTGGTTTTCCCCCTTCATTGGGTTAATGTGGCATATTACATTGATTGATTTTCTCTTATTGAACCACCTTGCATACCTAGGATAAAACCCACTTGATCATGGTGCATAATTCTTTTAATGTACTGCGGGATTCAATTTATGAGTATTTTGTTGAGGAATTTTGCATCTATATACATAAGAGAAATTGGTCTGTAATTTTCTTTTCTTGTTTTATCTTTCTTGGCTTGGTATTAGGGTGATGTTGTCTTCATAGAATGAGTTAGGTAGTGTTCCCTCATCTTCAGTTTTTTGGAAGAGATTGAGTAGGATTGGTATTAATTCATCTTGGAATGTTTGGTAGAATTTACCTGTGAAGCCATCTAGTCCTGGGCTTTCTTTGTTGGAAGGTGTGATGGTTTGAATGTATTATGTCCCCCAGAAAAAGCCATGTTCTTTGATGCAATCTTGTGGGGCAGACATTAGTGGGGATTAAGTTGGAACATTTGGATTAGGTGTTTCCATGGAGATGCGCCCCACCCAACTGTGGGTGATAACTCTGATTGGATAATTTCCATGGAGGTGTGGCCCCGCCCATTCAGCATGGGCCTTGATTAGTTTACTAGCGCACTATGTAAACTCAGACAGAAGGAACGAGCTTGCTACGGCCAAGAGGGACACTTAGAATAATGCACAGAAGCTGAGAGTAGCTGCAGATGAGAGACAGTTTGAAGATGGCATTGAAAGCAGACTCTTGCTCCAGAGAAGCTAAGAGAGGACAAACACCCCAAGAGCAACTAGGAGTAACATTTTTGAGGAACTGCAGCCTAGAGAGGGACATCCTGAGAGAAAGCCATTTTGAAACCAGAACCATAGAGCAGAAGCCAGCCACGTGCCTTCCCAGCTAACAGAAGTTTTCCGGACACCACTGGTCATCCTGCAGTGAAGGTACCCGATTGCTGATGTGTTGCCTTGGACACTTTATGGCCTTAAGACTATAACTGTGAAACCAAATAAACCCCCTTTATAAAAGCCAATCCATTTCTGGTGTTTTGCATTCCAGCAGCATTAGCAAACTAGAACAGGAGGATTTTGTTGATTGATTCAATGTCTTTATTTGTAATTTGTTTGTTCAGGTTTTCTGTTTCTTCTGGAGTCAGTGTAGGTTGGTTGTGTGTTTCTAGGAATTTGTCTATTTCATCTAAGTTGTCTAATTTTTCATAGTATACTCTTATAATCTTTCTTATTCCTTTGGGGTCAGTAGTAATGTCCCCCCTCTCATTTCTGATTTTATTTATTTGCATCTTCTCTCTTTTTTTCTTTGTCAGTCTAGCTAAGTGTTTGCCAGTTTTATTGATCTTCAGTTTTCCAGTGCTTGCACCATGTTTTGGGGGCACTGTGGTTAGGTGCATAAATGTTTATGGTTGTTATTTCTTCTTGGTGGAGTGGCCCTTTTATTAATATATTGTCTCCTTCTTTATCTCTTATAACAGCTTTTGACTTAAAGTCTGTTTTGTCTGACATTAGTATAGCTACCTCAGTTCTTTTTTAGTTATTTGCATGGAATATCTTTTTCTAGCCTTTCACTTTTAACCTACTTGTATCTTTGG
The DNA here is from genome assembly GCF_015220235.1 of Choloepus didactylus. NCBI lineage: Eukaryota > Metazoa > Chordata > Mammalia > Pilosa > Megalonychidae > Choloepus > Choloepus didactylus. The sequence goes on along the minus strand of NC_051311.1, from coordinate 10,306,474 downwards.
GTCAAAGGTGAATCTCTTGTAAGCAGCACATAGTTGGATCATGTTTTTTTTTTTTTTTTTTTTTAATCCATTCTGCCAATCTGAGTCTTTTGATTGGGGAGTTTAATCAATTAATAGTCAATGTTATTACTGTAAAAGTAGTACTTCATCCAACCATTTTATTCTTTGTTTTTTATATGTCACATCTTTTTTTCTTTGTCTCTATTTTTACACTTTTAGTTACCCTTACTGATAATTTTCATTTCTTCACATTACTCCATGCCACACTCTCCTGTCTTTTCCTTTCAGCCTGCAGAACTCCCTTTAGTATTTCTAATACAAGGTCTCTTGTTGATGAACTCTCTCAGTTCCTGTTTTCTGTGACTATTTAAAACTCTCCCTCATTTTTGAAGGATAGTTTTGCCAGATAAAGAATTTTGGGCTGGCAGTTTTTTTCTCTCAGTACCATAAATATCATACGACATTCCTTACACCCTCATGGTTTCTGATGAGAAATTGGCACTTAGTCTTATTGCAAGTCCCTTGTATGTGATGAATCGCTTTTCTCTTGCTGCTTTCAGACTTATGTCTTTATCATTAGCATTGGACATTCTGATTAGTATGTGTCTCATAGTAGATCTATTAGGATTTATTCTGTTTGGAGTACATTGCCCTTCTTGGACATGTACAATTATGTCTTTCATAAGAATTGGGAAGTTTTCAGCCACTATTTCCTCAATATTCTTTTTCCCCCTTTTCCCTTCTCTTTTCTTTCTGGGACACCCATGACATGTACGTTTGTGTACGTCATGTTGTCACTTAAATCGCTGAGACACTGCTGATTTTTTCATTATTTTCTCTCTCTATCCCTTTGTCTGTAAGATTTCAATTGTCCTATGTTTTAGTTTGCTGATTCTTTCTTCCGCCTGTATGCCTGTTCCAGTTGCTGATACTGCCATTATGCAAAATACCAGAAATGGATTGGCTTTTATAAGGGTGGTTATTTGATTACAAATTTACAGTTTGAAGGCCATGAAAATGTCCAAATTAAGGCATCAGCACAAGTATACCTTCACCAAACGAAGGCCAATGGCATCCAGAAAACCTCTGTTAGCTGGGAAGGCACTTGGCTGGCATCTGCTGATCATGGGTTATGTTCCAGCTCCTCTCTCAGCTCCTGTGCATTCTTCAAAATGTTGCTGTGCTGGTTTGAATGTATTATGTCCCCCAAAATGCCATTATCTTTGATGTAATCTTGTGTGGGCAGACATATCAGTGTTGAATAGATTGTAATTCTTTGAGTGTTTCCGTGGAGATGTGCCCCACCCAACTGTGGGTGATGACTCTGATTGGATAATTTCCATGGAGGTGTTACCCCACCCATTCAGTGTGGGTCTAAATTAAATCACTGGAGCCATATAAATGAACTGACAAACAGAAGGAATTCAGTGCAGCTGAGAGTGACATGTTGAAGAGGAGCTACAGCCAAGAGGGACACTTTGAAGAAGGTGAGAGAGAGTAGCTGCAGATGAGAGACAGTTTGAAGATGCCTGTTGAAAGCAGACTTGCTCTGGAGAAGCTCAGAGAGGACAAATGCCCCAAGAGTAACCTAGAGTGACATTTTGAAGAGGAGCTGTGGCCTAGAGAGGAACATCTTGGGAGAAAGTCATTTTGGAACCAGAACTTGGAGCAGACACCAGCCATGTGCCTTCCCAGCTAACAGAGGTTTTTCGGATGCCATTGGCCATCCTCCAGTGAAGGTACACTTTGTTGATGAACACTTTATGGACTTAAGACTGTAACTGTGTAACCAAATAAACCCCCTTTTATAAAAGCCAATCTATTTCTGGTGTTTTGCATTCCAGCAGCATTAGTAAACTAGAACAGTTGCTCTTGGGACGTTTTGTCCTGTGTTAGTTTCTCTGGAGCAAACACTGGGCTAGCATCCCTAAAGTGTCAGTAAAAGTCTTCTTTCAGCAGCTGTCTCCAAAATGTCTCTCTCAGCTGCTCTGCTCTGAGGTCCTTCTGTTTGTCAGCTCTTTTATAGGACTCCAGTGATTAAATCAAGACCCACCCTCAGTGGGCAGGGTCTATATCTCCATGGAAATAATTTAATCAAACGTTTCACCCACAAATGATTGAGTCACATCTCCATGGAAACAATCAAAGGATTGCAACCTAATCAACACTAATACATCTGCCCCCAGAAGACTGCATCAAAGAATATGGCTTTGGATGGGACTAATATATCCAAACTAGCACAATGCCCCTAGTGTATTTTAATCTCTTCTATTGTGTCTTTCATCCCTATAATTTCTGTTATGTTTCCTTTTTACTTTCAAATTCTCTTTATGCTCACCCATTGTCTTTATTTCCTTTATCTCTTTTGCCATATTTTCCTTCATCTCCTTGAAATGATTTAGGAGTTTTTTATTTAACATCTTCTATTGGGTGTTGCAAATTCTGAGTCTTCTCTGAAGTTTTAATTTGTCCCCTTATTTTTATATTCTTATTTTTTATATTATTATATTATTACATATTATTATTATATATTATATATTTTTATATTTATTCTTATATATTTTTATATTCTTATCTATTCTTATTATATTATATATTTAGATTCTTATTTTTTATATTCTTGTTTTAATCTTTTTTTTGAGCAATGAAAATATTTAGAAATTGATTGTGGTGATGAATGCAAAACTATATGGTGGTACTGTGAACAACTGATTGTACACTGTGGATGACTGTATGGTGTGTGAATAAATATCAATAAACTGAATTTAAAAAGATGTGCTCACTGATAGGCCATGCCCACCTTTGTTCTTGGGGAAGAGAAGAGAGTAACTCACTGTTCATTATCATAGTTTATCAGCCTCTTCCTCTTCCCTGGGTGCTGTGCACTGTTTTTCTGGCCTCTGGAGCACAAGAACAGTTGTTCCAGATGGGTCCTGCCTGTCCAATAGCTGTTTTGGTGGAAGAACTGAGTCCTGGAGCTCCCTTCTTTACCATCTTCCCCAGAAGTATTCCTAGACATTCACTTTTCACACATTTCCATATTTGAAATTTTTTACCACAAGCACATATTATCTTTGTATTTGAAAAATGAAGTTTTGACCAGAGTAGTTTTCTGTCATTTTGTGAAAGTTGAATTGCTGTATCTCCTGTGCATACAATTAATCCTAGATTGGTTCCAAAGTTTTTAGTCATAAAACAAAGTCACAATAATTTTTACCTGGGAAAATTTCAAAACACTTTATCAAATACCCACCAAAGCAATTTAAAATTTAAATAAAGCACATATAAAAGGTCTAAATTTAAGCCATTCATTTGTTCAGCAAATACTTGTTAAGCTTTAGCTACGGACAAGGCACTATGCTAGAGACGCAAGTTACAGGTGAAATTGCCAATATAAATTAATTGAGAAATATGTTCCCAAAGAACTCTGTAATTTGACAATGTATATTAAATATTTAAACTGGTTTAAAATAGGTCATCTTTAGCAATTATTTCTGACAATAATTACATAGGAAGAAAGACCAGTTGCTTGTTGTAGCCACTTGTAGTTGCATGATGAGAAAGGTACAACTTCAGTTTGGAGAAGACTCTTATAGCATCTTTTCATTAGCAGAAGGTGAGCATGAGTCCAGCTCAACCAAAAACAGATATGTCATTATATTACAACTCAGAAATAATTGGGGTGGAATGGCACAATTTGACAGAAGTAGAGAATTAATGGTGTAAGAAATGGAAAGGAGGGGATAAAATTAACATAATTTGCAATGGTGTGACTATATTCCCCCCAAAACCCAACAGAATCAATTTCTGCAGATAACAAGAGAATTCAGTAAGGTGTCTAAATACAAAATAAATATACTAAAATCAATGGACTCTGTCTTAGTTTCCTAGGGCCACTGTACTAAATTACTACAAACAGGATGGCTTAACACAACAGATATTTATTGTCTCACAGTTCTGGCAGCCTAGAACTGAAATCAAGGTGTTGGAAGGGCCATGCTTTCTCTGAAATCTGTAGGGAAGAATCTGTTCTGTGCCTCTTTCCTGGCTTCTACCAATGGTTGGCAATCCATGGTGTGCCTTGGGTTGTGGCATAACTTGACCTCTGCCTTCGTCTTTACGTGGCCATCGACTCACTGTGTCCCTCTGTGTCTCCCCTACTTAGAAGGACACCAGTCATATTGGATTAAGGGCCCACCCTACTCCAGTATGACCTCATGTTAACTTACCTAATTCCATTTGCAATGACCATATTTCCAAATAAGGTCATATTCACAAGTATCAGGGTACAGGACTTCAACATATTTTTTTAGGGAACATAAGTCAACCCATACCAGGCATTATATGTTCAAATAGTCATTTAGATTATCTAATGCAGTAGTTTTAAATGTGTACTTTAGAATCTCCTGGGAATTTTAAGAAATACTGATAGCTGGGTCTTATCGCTGGCTAATTATATCAGAATTTCTGAGAGCAATTTAATTTACAATAGCAACAAAAAAAGATAAAATGGTTGGAAATAAACCTTGCAAGTACAAGGTCTAAATAAAGAAAACTTTAAAATGCTATTGAGAAATGTAAAAGACAAAAAAATGACTTTGAGTCTACATCATAAAAATGCCACTATTCCCTAAGACAATCTTTAATTATAATTGATCCCATTATGTCTATACATCTATATCTTTGTATAGATATGGATATTAGTATTGATACGGATATGCAAAGGAGGCAGAACACTGTGTTTATTTATGTAAGAAAATTTATATGTACATGGAATCACTAGAAGGCCTATGAGAAAGTGATAATATTTGTTGCCTCTGGGGTGGCTGAAGATCAGTTGTTTGGGAAAATCTTTTCAACGCATACTTGTTGAAATTTTTGAATATTCAATCATATGAATGTATTACATCTTCAAAGAAAGACATAAAATCTGGAAAAAAATCAAGAAGTTGAAGTATATTCCTGTTTGCTCAGAACTCTCATATAATATATCAGGAGTAAATTCCTAGTGATCCTGAACTTTGAAGTGGTATTGAAGTGCTGGTTTGGTATGAAAATCTACATAGACTTGATGGAGTGTGGTGTAGGTGTTTCACAAATTTTTTTGACTATGTTCCAGAGTAAGAAATATGTTTTCTTACACATATATTATTTAAAACAAAAACTTGAATTAAATAATATCTTAGTGTTGTGTTATGTGCTCTAATATTTTCTCTTTCACTTTTTGAAATCCTCATCATGATGCATTATATTGATTTCATGATCATGGTTATAGAGATACACATCTGAAAAACACTGGTGAATCCTATAATTGAATCCTTAAAATATTTTTACATTTTTCCTCACTGATTTCTCTACAAAAATAGGAAAAAGTATGATACTGGTCAGTTTTGGAATAGCTGAGTCTAAAATTCTTCTGCATCATGTGTAGAATATTGGTATAAGATATGCACACCTGCAATTTGCCAGAAGGAAACAGGCATACAATCTAGAAGCAATGTAAAGTAAACTTAGGGATCTATTTTTTTGAGGGAAAGTAAACAGACTGGCAAAGATTGTATCCCATCAACTGAAGTGGACTTTTTGAACTGTTTTGGCAGTAGAAAGTCTTCAGTAGACAATTTATTTAATTTTAGCTTATTGAAGAATAGTCCTGTCCATAAAGGAGTTTAAATGAGCCCAATCTAAAAAAGGCTTGGGTTCCAGTTGTCGTTCACAGCTAGTGAGACAGGAAGTAGGGAAGCAAGACCAGGGTATGAATCATTTCAGCAGAAATTTCATTGTCAGAAATTCCATACATCCCTTCCCCTCAATTCCATTGGTGAGAACTTATGCTAGTGAACTGCTAAGGAAGGTTGAGAAATGTATTTACCTGGATGGTCTAGAGGCCAGTAGGAAGGGAAGTTCAGATTTGTGAGGTTAGAAGTTTGCAACACAAGAGCTTACATGCATTGAACAATTACCTTAAAAATGGCATTGTGCTAAACATTTTATGGTATTAATTCCTTTTTTACTCACCAGACACCGGTAATAGCAAAGTTATGTAACTTAGCGTCACACAACTGGCGGATCGTTTAGGTTAGATTGAAAGCAAACAAGGGGCGGGACTTCTTTAGTCGTGGAGGAGGGACCGTCAAAAACCTGCTCTTTGATAAAAGCAATGAAAACAAAAATTGCCAAAGCCATCTTTTTCACAACTCCGAAAAATAACCAGAAGCTTGCAACAATCTGAGGCGTATTTATTCAAGAAAAAACAGCTAAATCTCAGAAAGAACTGCAAGTTTTGTAGCGTTTTAACCTGCCTTATTCCTATCTCCCGCTCTCTAGCTCTACAGTAGCCTTAAAAACCAACAGCCTTACAATCATGGTAGCTGTGAAAACCAGCAGCCCAGCAGCCATTTGAGGGGGAACAGGTTTGGAGCAGGTTTGGAGCGCCCCCAAAAGCCCAATTCCCAGAGAATTGTCACTGTTTGACCTGGCTGGAGCTCTCTGGAAAAGCCCCATTCTCAGGACTTATCTTTATCCGACCAGACTCTGAGCTCACTCAGAGTAAACAGACCTATGCCTAGGGCATTTATCAAAACCAATCAATAGCAATTGTTTACCATCGCAGCCGCATCCTTGAAAAGATGAAGGAAGTAAAGATTTGGGGTTTTCCATATTCTATTCCTTTTTAATACTTATCAGAATCATTGTCTCCAATTCACTGACATGTCCTAGTTTAAGAAAGTTCACAGCGTTCCCTGGGAAACGGTTTTATTCCCCAGAATTACCCGGTGGCGCCACCTCCCGGAGCTGCCGGCAGCCTCCGGACTCGGTGAACGTTCTTGATTGACGCGCCTCTCCTTCCTTCCCGGAGGCTCCCTGGACGCATGCGCTTCTCTCGCGACGCCCGCCTCTGAGAGACTACAATTCCCAGAAGACCGTGCAAAGGAAAAACCAAACCCCGGGGTCTGAGCGCCCTGAACGATCGCGAGAGCAGGAGGTCCCGGCGGCTGCGCGGAAAGGGTGGAGGGGGTGGGGAGGGCGAGGAGGAAGAGGGAGCGGTGCGGTCCCACAATACCAGGCGGGAGGGCGGGCAGGCGGTTCGTATCCGGGCTGCGAGGGGCGCCGAGCTCCGCCGACCGTGCCGCCGCTGTCTCTTTAACGCGAGAGGAAGCGATGCGGAGGGGTGGAAAATGGCAGAGCTGCAGATGTTACTAGACGAGGAGATCCCGTCTGGCAAGAGGGCGCTGATAGAGAGTTACCAGAACCTGACGCGAGTGGCTGACTACTGTGAGAACAACTACATACAGGTGAGGCGCGCGCGGGCGGGCGGGCGCTGGCCGGGCCGAGGACCGCCGCCGGCCGCGAGTGACCAACCCCCTGGGCTGGGTGGGGAACTGCCCGACTTCAGCCCCGGCCCGGCCCCGGCCCCAGTCCCGGCCGCGACCCCAGTCCCAACCACAGCCACAGCCCCGGTCCCAGCTCGGCCGCAGCCCCAACCCCGGGCTTAACCTCTGCTCCGGCCTCAGCCCCAGTCTCAGTCCCCACCCGGGCTTAACCTCAGCTCCAGCCTCAGCCGCGGTCTCTACCCCGGTCTCTACCGCAGTCGTTCCCCAGCCCCAGCCCAACCCCGGTCTCAACCCCGGCCCCCACCACAGCCCCAAATCCGGGCTTAACTTCGGCTCCAGCCCCAACCCTGGTCTCACCCCGGCCGCAGTCCCAACCCCAAACCCAACCCCGGCATAACCTCGGCTCCAGCCCCAACCCCAGTCTCAGCCCGGCCGCAGCGCCGACCCCAAACCCAACCTCGGCTTAACCTCGGCTCCAGCCCCAACCCCAGTCTCAGCCCGGCCGCAGCGCCGACCCCAACCCCAACCCCAACCCCATCCCCATCCCCATCCCCATCCCCATCCCAGACCCTACCCCAACGCCAGTCTCGGTTTAACCTCGACTCCAGTCCCAGCCGGAGTCCCATTCCCGGCCCCAATCGCAACCGGTCTCCAGTCCCAATCCTGTCTCCGGCCCGACCCCAACCCAGACCCTAACCCCAACCCCAACCCCGGCCCCAACCCTAGCTCTAACGCCGGCTCCAGCCCCAGTCCCAAACCCAGCCTCAACCCAGACGCCAGCCTCAACCTTAGCTCTAACTCATGCCGGCTGCAACCCTCATCCCGGTGCTAGCTGTAACCCCTGGCCGGCAGCCCTGGCCCCGGCCCCTGCCTAGCCCCGCCGGGGAGAGCAAGTGTCGGGACCGAGGAAGTCCGGCTACGATACAGGAAGTGGCTGCGGCGGTTGCAACCCAAGAACGGGAGGGAGAGAAAGGGCGAGGGCGTGCCCGGCGGCTCGGCTCCCCGGCCCCTGCGCGGGCACCGGGGCTGGCCGGCGGGGAGGCGAGGAAGCGCGGGGCCCAGGCGCCGGCGAGGAGACGCTGGGCGTGGGTCGCGGGCCCGGGTGGGGGCGATTATGTCAGTCCAACCCAGAGGGTGTGTCTTTTATTTATTTAATTTTTAAAAAATTTGTCATGAGTCACATTACACAGACTTCCCCGAGGAGAGGAGGAAGTGGGTTGGGGAGTGAGGGAGGGCGTTTGAGAGAAGTTAATCTTAAAATTCCTTTAATTGGTGGTTTGCAAAGCTGCCTGCTTGCCTGCCTGCCTGTCCGTTTTCAAGTCGGGTTTGCTCCTCTCATCATTTTCACTGCCGTCCCACCTTAGTGTATTCTAGAGATTTGTAGGGCTATCGTTATGATAAAACATAAATTATTCTTAACTACTTGGGAAAATGTCTTAAATACTCTCTCTTCCCCCAAAAGTTCTTGAACTGGTATCATAAGTATCTTAGAATGGTGTAATTGCCGATTGCTATCTGTATTTTCTGAGGTTGCTCCCTTTCCAACCTATGCCCATGTATATAGACTGTGAAACCAAATAGATTACCTAGTACGCTTATTTAGCTTTTGAACCACAATATAAAATATCTGTTCTTGTAAATTAATTAGAAAATCCTTAGGACCTTATCTATGACAGATCTTTGTTTGTTTGTTGTTATTGTAACGATTGGGAGCCAATTATGTGTATGGTAGTTAGGTTTGTTTATCTTCAACTGGGTAGACCAACAGTTTGCAGTGGAAGCAAATGAAGTATTAGAACAATCCTTTGTATCAATATAACTGCACCAAAAATTCACTTGTTGGTGAGGCCTGACCAAAACTTTGTAAGGTTAGAGTTTTTGCAGTTCAGAACTAAAGTATTTTTAGACAGGCCTTCCATGTGATTATCCTTTTTAAGAACCAATTGTTTCTGTGTTGGCAAAAACTTTTCTTCTTTATTTTTAGAGGGAGATACTGTTTTTGGAATATTTTGAATATTTGTCAATTTCCATGTTAGTAACATTGTATCTGCAGTAGCATTACTAGGAATTTATCTTCATAAAATTTTTCAAGCCTTTCAGAATTCTAAGTAAGCTTGCTGAATGTTTGCCCACCTACTGTATTACTTGTTTTCACAGACTTTATATTTAGCCTTTAATTTTTTTAATCTAGTAGAAGTGTGGATATAATTAGCAAATAGAAAAGTGATTTTGTCATTTATCAATGTTAAAAACATGCAACTTTTATTTAACTTAGTATGAAAAGCCTTAAAATTGTGGTGAACCTTAGTGTGCTGAAGATTTTAAAGATTTTGAAAGTCAAAGAAAGCACAGGAAATGAAATTGCCCCCAACCCAGAGAAGTCATTTCATCTCTGTAGATAAGTAAGTACGGAAGGGGAGGCTCCTGTTTTGTTTTGCATGTTGGGAAACCTGACAAGTATATGGTGTGGTAACTGCTGCTGCGTGTTGCCAACTGTTAGTTACTGCAAACGTGTGTTAACCTGTCTGTTGACTGTTTCTTTTTCAGGTAGTTGTATGCTATAAGACTTCTCTCTCTCTTTCTTTCTCTCCCTCTCTCTCCCTCTCTCCCCCCTCTCCCGCTGACTGCTTTCCTTTCCCCTTCCTGCCACCATCATGTAACTTTGTAGTGCTTGTAAATTTCATTGGGAATATCCCTAAATTCAGATAAATCATGTTGTTTCTCATCTCATCTCTCACTCTTTAAAATATTAGTACCATGGTCCCAAGAGCCTCTGTCAGTGACCCCTAGGTTTTGTGTGTGTGTGTGTGTCCCTAAACTTGACACTAGTGAGATATTCTGATTTTGCTGGAAAATGACAACCAAAAAAAGCAACCAAATAAGATGAAATTCACATGACAGTGGATGATTATCTCAAACCTCATTAGCCCTTTTAAAACTTCCGGCTGCGTGATACAGCTGGCTGCCTTCCTGAGGTCTCAGACAGGATGAAGATGCTGAAGACTCATTCTCTTTGGGGAAGTAGATGGATCTTTAGGGAGTGACGAGTGGTATGCTTAGGGAAGAAATAGTACTAGAAAAATCCTTTTGGGTGTCCTTTGAGATCCTTCTATAACCCTTTGTGACCCTGATTTAGGTTATAGCCACACACTATGTAAATACCTTATCTCAGGGAAACTATGCAGCCACTTGTGTTTTGAGAATTTTTTATACCCAAGTTGAGTTAAATTATTGCCTGGGTGATTTTTATCCTGAGAATTCAAATTTCATTTTGTTGTTTCCCCACACTTTGGAAGTACCGTCCAGTTCATCTAAGGAGTTTAGTTGCAAGTTCTTTTGGCTATAGTGCAGTTGAGTCCTAGGATCCGTTTATTTGCTCTTTGTGTCCTGTTGATTTTTATTAAATTGTGTTATTGATAGCAAAATGTCTGAAAAGTTTCCACTGTCTGAAAAATAACAGGATTTTCTAAGTTGTTATGGGTTTTTTCTTTAATAAAGATATGAAAAAGTCTTTGCCTTTTCCATCTTTTGTTTGATATGACCAGTTTGAATTTTCCTGCTCCGTTGCTTGCGTCAAGGCCGGTCACTCCTTAACTTGAACATACTTACTCATTTGGCCAATTCCCTTTTTCTTCCTCAGGGTCTGTACTCTAAGGGAGGGGAAGGGAAGCTAAGTGAAAAGGAGTAGAAACTGCTTAAGAATGGTTTTTCAGGATGCAGATTGCTAGCCTGGGTAAGGGTGGAAAAGTCTTCCATATAGGTTAATTTTTAAATTTAAATTTATTTTTCTGCCTGGTAATCCATCAACAAGAGCTTCATTTGGATTAACAAATATAGTCTCCAGTTTGGAAGTACGAAGGAGATACTGTGAGCTACTTAGATTAACTTGCTTTCTTCCTCGCATTACTTTAGCTTATGTTCTTTTGATTGCTGTGCACATTTGATTTTGGAAGGCAGGTAGTTTTTGAGCAGAACGATTTAGAGTAGGTAAAGGCTCACATTTCTGGTACTGCACAGTCTGTGCTGGTTTATCAGCTATGTCAGTTATTACAACCTATAATTTTTTTTTCTTATTTTTTTGTAATATACGAATAATCCGAGATTGAGAGAAGTTACATACCTAGCCCAAAGCTCCATAACTCATATGAGTTAGTGCCTGGTATCAAATGCCGGTTTTCTTATTCCATATCCTAAATTCTTTTCAGTGAGTCTTGAATGGGGCGCTCATCGCAGTATGAGGGATAAAAAGAATGTACAGAGAAGGGAGTAGGCAAGGGTGGAGGGTGAAAGAATTGCTTCCATTCATTGAGTACCTACTCTGTTGGTCTCTGCTGGTGGTTTTGTACCATTTTAATCCTTCCCAAGCCTTTCCATGGTAGGCAGTATTCTTTTACAGATGAGGAACTTAGGACTCAGAAAAGTTGATTTTGTTACGTGATGCCATTGGTAATTGACAGTCAGGACTCCTGCCTAATTCTGACAGACTCCAGAGGCTCTGCTCTTTCCGTATCACCTTGTCTCCAGACACCAGTGGAGACTAGTTCAATCAAATAGATTCTTGTTGGACAAGTCTGGGAACCTAACAACTATTTACCATCATTTCTTTTGAAAATGCATTCTGAGTTCCATGTTGCAAATATAAGAACAGGTATGTTTATAATTTGGGGACTGCCTGTATCACCAAAAGATGGTAGCTTTGACTACCATCCTTTTCACTGAGCTCTGTGGATCCTTTCCTTTCTGTGCGTCCTTGCCCTCTTTATTGTGATTCAGCTTTGCAATTGTGATGAGAAAATCTGAGGAAGAATTAGTAGAGTTTGATAAAAAATGTCTTGAAATATTTTGGGTAGCTCTGATTTCTACACAAACCAGGGTCAGGTAAAGACAGCCCAAATGAGTGAAGAGATAAAAGTACTCCGTAAGGCCAGACTGGAAAGATTAGAATTCTTAGACTTACACTTTGAAGTTTGAGAAAAACAGTGGCTAGCAAAGTTAGAGATATAGGTTAGAAATGTAAATGAATTAAACAGGGTTTTGTTCATTTTATGGAAGTTCCTCACTTAATTGTTAAGTTGACCCATACCACATCGAAACGTGTTTATGAAAGTCTTCAAGCATGGTGCTGGGCTGGACTGAGCTCTTACTAGTAATACAAAAAGTACTGGCTATTTTTTTTTTAGGGCTGTATGTTATTTGCAAGTTTGTATTGAGACTAATCTCTTTCATTTTTTTTTTTTTTTTCCTTTTGAAACTTTAATACTAATGAGAGCTTTACCTGTGGTACTCCAGTCTACTCCTTGTCATAAATCTAAATATTTTTCAGTTTTAGCAGGTTTCTATCTTTTGGAGAAAATTTTTAGAAAATTATTGAAATAATCCCTTTTGTTAAGGACAGTTTTCTAATTCTTCCTACGTGTTTCTGCTTTCTCCAGTTGTATCATTTTCAGTAACCCTGTTTATCTTTAGTGAAATTATGTCATAAGAATTAGACATTTGTGAGTTAACAGACAAAAATATATTAACCAGAAAGGAAACTAGTGCTGGGACAAGAAGTTGAAACAACATTAGGAAATTACGCAGATGCAATTCTATAAAATCCATGAAAATAGTGTTAGTATGAAAAGAATAGGTAAATGCTAATTTTGTGATATTTTAAAAGTTTGGGAGGGCTATATATGTATATATTAATGACTTTTTATGTTGATTGTAATTTTTACTGAAGTTGTGGCTTGGTTTTTTTTAATTCAGTTTTATTGAGATTTAGTCACATAAATCAGTCATCCACAGTGTACAATCAGTTATTCACAGTATCATCATATAGTTGTACATTCATCACCACAATCAATTTCTAAACATTTTCATTGCTCCAAAAAAAGATAAAAATAAGAATAAAAATAAAAGCAAAAAGAACACTCAAAACATTCCATCTCCCCCATCCTGCTCTAATTTTCATTTAATTTTTGTCCCCATTTTTCTACTCATCTGTCCATACATTGGATAAAGGGAGTGTGAGCCACAAGGTTTTCACAATCATAAAGTCACACTATGTAAGCTCTATAGTTATACAGTCATTTCAAGAATCAAGTTTACTGAGTTGCAGTTCCACAGTTTCAGGTATTTCCTTCTAGCTATTCCAATACATTAAAGACTAAAAAAGGATGTGTATAGCATACAAGAATACCCTCCAGAGTGACCTCTCAACTCCATTTGAAGTCTCTCAGCCACTGAAACTTTATTTTGTTTCATTTCTCTTCCCACTTTTGGTTGAGATTTTCTCAATCCCATGTTGCCGGGTCCAGGCTCATCCCTGGGAGTTATGTCCCTTGTTGCCAGGGAAATGTACACCCCTGGGAGTCATGTCCCATGCAGTGGGGAGGGTAGTGGGTTTACCTGCCAAATGGGCTTCGAGAGAGAGAGATGGCTTGATTTTAAAAGAAATAATAGTCAAACCCCAGGGCTACAAATTTGTCCCCCTTTTAGTACTGTTACTGTGTGTCAACCCAAATAATCACTCTTAACCTTAGGTCTACTAACTTTCTCCATTTACAAAATGAAACTTTCTTAGAGGTAGTTGGTAGTTAGGGAATTAATGTTTAGGATGAAAATGCTAAAAGCAAAACAAAACGACCTTACGTTTAGTTAATTTATTGGTGGAAGATAATATGTATATTTGTTATCAATGAATCCTATATGTTCACCTACCTTTTAACAGCAACTCATGGCCAGTCTCCTTTCATCTGTTCTTCTTATATTTCCCCAACATTATTGTAAAACAAATCTTTGGAAAATTATTTCATCCATAAATATTTCCAAATGTATCTCTAAAAGATAAAGGTTAATTAAGTATATTGTGTAACTTCTGTACATGGGGGGAAAGTTAGTGAATGTTATTACAATTTACGTGTGACTAAAAGGAGTACTTTCATATATATTTTAGTTAACTTATGGCTAATTTTGTTAGCAATTCCTGCCACAGGTTGGTTAGAATTTAGTTATGTTGTTTGCTTCCTAATGGAATTGTTTTCACTGAGGTGTATTTCACATAGTATAGAAGTAACTTTTTTAAAGTGTCCCATTCAGTGGCATTTAATACATTCTCAGTGTTGTGCAAAGTACTTTTATCATCCCAAAAGGAGATTCCATACTCATTAAGCCATGAGTCCCCATTCTGCCTAAGGCACCGATTTGCTGTTCTATGGATTTACCTATTCCAGATATTTTATATAAATGTACCCATACAATATGTGGCCTTATATGCCTGGCTTCTTTCACTTAGCATAATGTTTTCAAGATTCATCCAGGTGGTAGTGTGTATTAGAACTTCATTCCTTTTTACAGCTGAATAGTATTCCATTGTATGTATATACCATGTATTGTTTAATCCAATCATTGGTTGATGAACATTTGGGTTATTTTCATCCTTTAGCTATTGTCTGGTGCTGCCATGAATATTCGTGTACAAGTATTTGTTTGGGTACCTGTGTTCAGTCCTTTTGGGTGTCTGTCTACCTAGGAGTGTTTCATAATGGGATTTTGTTGTGAAAAATATACGGTAGAAACTAACAGTTATGCAGTGCTAAGTTTGCACTTGGGTAATTGTGAATTTCTACGACTGCACTGCAGTGTAATGAGGGAATCCCAGACATGAAATACACTTAAAATTTTAGTGTGATTAGTTAGAAATATTGACTGGAAGCCTATTAAATATGCTAATTGCACAAATTTTAAATTTTATAGAGATATGGAACTTAGTACAAGTATCCCTTGTAATACCATTCTTCTGTACAGCTTTTGAAGAATGTATATATTCTTTATGCTGTTTAATTGGTAACTATTATTTATACTGAGGCAGAAATACTTCAGTCATAGTATATTTTAAAAACTAAAAAATATTTTTTCCAACAGTTCTTTGAAGTTACCTAATTATTATATCAAATGTGAATTATATTCTTATTCTGAGGTTAAATGAAATATAGCATGCAAGGTTTGCAACTGGGCAGTCTTAGCTGCTTTTCATTGGAGCAAATTTTTATTTATCTAATTGAAACTGAGAATGTAAATACTGTGTTAATGAAAAAGTATGATATTGAAAAACTTCAATTTACCTGTAAGGCACTCATTTCCTGAATCCTTTTTAACTAATTTCTATTAGTAATTTCTACCTGCTATAGATAAAATTGTATTTGTTAAATTTTATTTTTCCATCCCCTGGAAAGGCAAGTGTGGAACCCTTTCTATATATGCTATGGGGGAATTAATGGCCTCCATTTAAAGGCCAGAAGTGTATATAGTGCACCATATAGAAAAAGATACTTAGTTTAAATATTAGCAACTTAAGAATGATAATAACAAATGCTGATATTAAGAAGGCAGTAGAGCAGAAAGGGTAGTTGGGTACCATTTTAAAACCATGGTTATCAAAGTGGGCAATCCCACTGTATTTTTTTTCAGTGGTTTATTCTCCCAGTCACTGTAAATGATTTTAAAATTTCACTTCTCTCTTGAAATCTGACTCTTTCCTTCTCATCTTTTTAGAGAAAATAGACATCATTATATAAGACATGTAATTTCTTTCCACTACATTTCCAAACCTAGTGGCATCCTTGCCCATCCTATTCTCCTTCCTTCTGGTCAGAATGGATGAGAGGTGTCTTTCCTTCTAGCCAAGGTCAGCCCTTTCATCTTTGCTCTGGGTCCTGGCTTCTCTTGCCTCTTCAGAAACCTTGCAGTCGTTACATTTTTGTTAATTCTCTCTTAATGAATCTGTGCAGTCAGAATTTAATCAACTCACATCTCTCCCATATTAGAAAATTCTCCTTTGACTTCACATTCCACTCTGGTAACTGACCTATTATCTCTCCTTTATGGCTTAGCTAGTTTTCTTAAAACCATTGTTTTCATCTTCCTTGTACCTCATGTTGTATTTGCTCTTTAACCTGTTCTATCTAGTTGGTCATGTCTGATGCTTCACTGAAATTATGCCCAGTAACTCCATGTTGCTAAATCCAGTGAATGCCTTTTAGTTCTCATCCTGCTTGTCTTCTCAGCATTATTTCACACAGTTGACAATTTCCCCCCTTTCTTTTTTGAAAAGCGAATTCTTTGGCTTCTGTGACATCATTCTTTCATGGTTTTCTTATTACTCTTTGGCCCTGGGTTCTCCTTTACCTTTAATTATTAGAGTGGCTTTGTGTGGGCTCCTTGCTGCATACATCCTCTCAGGCTGTTTCATTCTTTCCCACCCAAATCTCCAAACTGGATCTCTATTTCATCTTTTTGCAAGTTCTGCTTGTTTGAACTCATCACCTTACCCCCACATCTCTCTTACTCCTCTCCACTGACTCACTTGCTAGAAACCTGGGCATCAATCTTGCCTTCTTCATTACTCCTCTCTGCTTCCCTCCTCCCACCACTAGTTCATCTCTAACAGGTCCTGTTAATTCTTCTTCCTAAATGTCTCTTAAATTTGTCTCTTCCATTTCCACTGCCACCACCCCAGTATAAAGTAATAGCCTTTGCTTGGACAATCACCAGTGCTTCCTAATGTCCTCTTTATATCGCCACATATCCCTTTCAGATCCATTACCAAATTGTAGCCTGAGTAGTACTTTCTGAATATAAATCTGATCATGTCACTTCTCTGCTTGAAAACCCTTCAGTGATTTCCCTGTAAATATACAACCTCTCAGTGGCTGTAGAGGCCCTATATACTGGGGTTCCTGTCTTTCTAGTCTTACTTTGTTCCATTCACACCACTGCCCTCATCTCAGTCATGTTGACTGTCCGTCAGCTCTTGAAATCTCATACTTTTCTGTCTTTGTACATGTTGTTCTCTTTGGCTAGAAAACTAATTCTTCTTGGCTTAAATATTACTCATTTGTCAGGTTTCTCCTTGTAGTTCAACTGAAAGGTTAATGTATTCATTCATTTGATAAAAATCCTGAGTACCTACCTTGTGCCAGGTACTATTCTAGGTTCTAGAGATACAGTAGTGAACAAGGCAGAGTCCCCACCCTTAGGGAGTTTCATTATATAGGAGAGGGGACAGATGATAAACACTAAAATACAAGACCATTTCAGAGAGGGAGAAGTTCTGTGTAGAAAATGGGGTGATGGGATATAGACAATTTGCATTGGAAAGGAGGACTTTAGCGAAGGAAGTCAGGAAGTAGTGCCCTGTGGAGGTGGTTATTAAGCTGAGACCTGGAGCTAGAGAGGGCATTATCCATTTGAAGATCTGAGGAAAAGGAACTGTAAAGGCTTTGAGATGAGAAAAAACTTTCTAAGGGTAATGTGTCTGGAGGATAGTGAGTGACAGGATGTCTGGTAGAAGAGATATTGGAGAGGTTGTCAGGGGCCAGATCATGGAAAGAGGATAGATTTTATTCTCAGTGCGGTGGGTTCATCACTGGAGTACTTGATTTAGATTTACTTTTTAAAATGATCACTCAGGCTACTGCAGTAAGGAGAACAGACTGTAAAAGAGGCAACAGCAGAATCATCCAGCAGGGAGAATATTGTCGTAGTTGAGGAAGGAAATGACAATAGCTTGAGACTTTAGTGTTAGGGGTGAGGAATGAGATTGGTGCATATTTTTGAGGCAGAGCTGAACAGGACTTGGTGGATTGGATGTGGGGTGTGAGAGAGAGAAATCTGAGGATGACACTGGTTAAAAGTTTTTTCCCTAAGTTTGTGGGTGGATGATGAATGGTAGCAGATGGGGGAAGGATACCAAGAGTTCTGTTTTGGATATATTAATAAGAGATAGCTATTAAACAACGAGTAGATAGACCAGATAGCCATTCTGGAGCTCAAGGAAGGGTCAGAGTTAGAGATCAGGATTTAGGAGTCATCACAGAATAGATCAGTAGTGTCCAGTAGAAATATAATGTGAGCCACATATGTAATTTAAAAATTTTCTAGTAGTCACATATAAAAAAAGTAAGAAGAAACAAGTGAAATTAACTTTAATAATTTGTTTTATTAACCCAACATGTCCAAAATGTTATTTTAACATGTAATCAACATAGTTTATTAGATATTTTACATTCTTTTTTATATGTCTTTGGAATTTGATATGTATCTTATACTTAACAGCACATCTTAATTGAGATGCTTAGTTTGCATGAGAAATTCCCGATCTGTATTTAGATTTCATGAAATTTATAGTTGACAAAGTAGTTTACGTACCCAGCTCCAAATAACTAAATTGAGTATCAGTTTTTAAATTTAAATACAAATTAATTAAAATTAAACAAAATTCAGTTCTTCAGTCATACTAACCTCATTTCAAGCACTCAATAGCCAGATGTGGTTAGGGGCTACTGTATTGCACAGCACAGATATAGGTAGTATTTAAAGTCATTGGAGTGACTGGATGAGAATTGTACTCTATAGCTTGTTAAAATACTATTGCCAGGCCCTACCTCCAGAATTTTTATTCTGTAATCTGGGGTGGGGTCCAACAAATTAGCATTTCTAACACATTCCTAGGTGCTCCTCTTTCTGGGACCCCACTTTGAAAACCACTGGATTAAGGAAGGGGAAGTAGAAGACAGTCTTGGGGCATTCCATTTAGAGGTGGGATAGAGAAGGAAGAGCTAGCAAAGGAGACTGAGAAAAAGCATAATTAATGTAGGAAGAAATCAGAAGAGTAGTGTCTTGGAAACCAAGTGAAGAAAGTGATTGACCAAAGAGAGTGCAGTGATCAGCTGTATTAAATGCTCTGAGAAATCTGGTAAGATGAGGCTAGGGACTGCTGGATTAGGTAAGAAGAGACTGTTGTAATCTTGATAAGAGTTGTTTTAGGCCAGTGGGTTGGGGTGGACACCAAAGTCTGGTTGGAATGGATTGAAGAAAATTGATCAAGTGGAGGGAGTACATGTATAGATAATTCTTTGGGAAGTTTTGTTGGGAAGATGTTGAGAATGTAGTGAGAGTTCAGGGGGACCTGTGGTCAAGGTAAGGTTTTTAATTTTTTACAGTAACATTAAGCATGCTTACATGTCATTATGGGAGTAATCAAGGAAAGGGGTGGAAGAGTTAAGTCCTTGAATGATGGACTGTAGAGCACAACTAGATGTTCGGCCTTAGGAGCAGAAGCAGGGATACTTTTTTTTCTTTTTTTTTTTTTTTTTGAGTCAAGGAGGAAAGTGCTGATGTTGGCAGGGTATGTGGGCACAGATGGACGTAACTGGGTGATTTGGTGATGGGGTCACTTAGTGCTTGTTTGCACCTGTTTTTTCTCATGAAGAATAACATGATCATCACAAGAGAATGAGGGAGAGGTTGATGTTTTGAGGTTTGAGGATAAAGTATGAAAGACTTTTCAGAGAGGGTTTATCAGGAAATTGTGGTAGGAATATTGGAGTTTTGAGTGTCCGTTTGAGATTTGTGGTCATAACTATAAAGTGACTAGTCTGCTTTGTGTGGTTTTTCTCCAGCAGAGAACAGCTCAGGTTCCAGTTCATACATAGTAGGAAATCTGAGTTTGAAGTGGGTTAGGGTTTTGGTAGACCGGAGCAAGGGGGGAATGCTTTTGTGCTTGATCATGGAATTTCACTCCCGTAAAAAGAGAAAGGAAGGCATGGATAGTGAAAACCTCACAGGATTAATGGGAAAGGCTGATGGTATCAAAGGATACTTGGAGTGGGGGTACTAGAGGAAGTAAACTGTAAAAATGGAAGTTGGGGGTTCAAAATCTGGGGCTTTTGAAATTTAGATTTGGGAAATGGTGTAATTACTGGGGATGAGCACAGGCATTTTTGACTGTGGTCAAGGAGGTCAGGTGACCGAGAGACAAGGGTTTGGGGTGGATTATTTGTGTGAATTCTTGACATCACCAAGAATTATGACAGGAGAAGTGGTGGATTAGGGAACTGAAGTCCTTAGAGGGGTGAAGGAGGGGAGTGATGAGGTTGTTGGTGGGTGACAGCAATAAGGTTACTTCTGTAGAGTCCTCTCTTCTCACCAGGTCCCTCTTAAATGTTCCCATAGAATCCTATGTATTTCCTCTGTAGCAATCATTGCACTTGTTTAAAATTTACTTGATGTTGGTTGCCAAGAAAGCAGGACTGGGTTTGTCTTGTTTATTCACTTATCTCCAATGCCTGCCCAGTGCCCAGCACATAAGCTCTCAAAAGTTTACGATAACTGTATGTACAAAGAACTGCTGGTACAGTGGGAAATACTGCCTTGATTTTTTAATCACCTCATGAGTTTTCCTCACCTTAATTTTTGCACTCTCAGTGTAAATGTTAACACAGAGAAGAAGTCAATAGTTTTCACCTTGTGAACATCCAGAAAGGGTCTTAGGCATCCCAGGGTTCTTTGAGAACCTCTGGTGTAGATGATTGGTCCAGTAGACTTAACATCTTTTTTTTGTGGTAATAGGATCTGAATTTTAAATATTGCTTGTTTGGTCTTTTTTTCTGAGGCCTATGAGAAGACAATTAAAAGTTTAACCATTAGGATGATGTTATCATTTTTTGCTTTTTAAAAACGTTATTCTTGTGGAGATCAGATTGGAAGGAGGCTTGAGAACAGATTGAAAGGAAATCATGGTGAGACTACAGGAAGCTAGTGTATAGAGTGGTGGTGGATTATCTAAAATCTCTAGTGCCTAGAATCATGGTGGTAGGCTGTGATTCTCTTTTTCTTTTCCAGAAAGATGGGTTTTGAGGCTACAATGTTGTATTAAACCGAAGTAGTTAGAGGAAGAGTCAGTAAATAAGTAGTTATTAATTGTCTACTGTCTGGAAGACAGGTACTATGATATGGTGTTATATCTGTATTATATATGATAGAATTA
The DNA here is from genome assembly GCF_015220235.1 of Choloepus didactylus. NCBI lineage: Eukaryota > Metazoa > Chordata > Mammalia > Pilosa > Megalonychidae > Choloepus > Choloepus didactylus. Next base: position 10,285,330 of record NC_051311.1, on the reverse strand, counting down.
TGTAGAAACCATTAATTGATAGATTATAAAGCTTTATCTAGGGAAGTGAAAATTTTCTATAGTGTTTATGTTTAAGTGAGCAAATATGTTATGGAAGAAAATTGTTATTTTTGAAAGAATATTAATTTGGCTTTGGCAGTCAGTAGAATTTTGCTTATCAAGGTAATTAATACATGAACACATTCCTGTAAAACATTCAAACAATACAGTTGTATTCAAAGCAAAATCTAAAATGCCTCTTTCCTCTTTTTCTCCTGTATTCCTCCTGCTCATGTCCTTCTCCCTCAACTATTGTCAGGTTTTTTGGTTTGTTTTCTACCACTTTTTGTACAAAGGATGAGGTGGTTTAGGAAGATGCATCTGGTGTTGGCTCAGGGTGGATTGGAGAAGGGAGAGACGGGATCCAGAGTGACCAGTTAGAGGACTGTTAGAGTTGTCCATATGTGAATAGTATTTCTTGAATTTGGATAGCCACAGTACAGATTGAAAAGGAATGAATAAAAACAAGAAAAGTTAAGAATCAGAAACCCTTGGTGAAGGAGATATGGATGGAGAGGGAAGAGGAGAGCTCAAAGATGACTTATGTTATCTGTATTCATTCTCCTTCAGTATAAAGCAGATACACCTACAGAAGATAATTTGGAGTCACAGAAGTGAATCTATTGATTCTCTTTTTCAGCCATTACTTTCAGCTGTTAGCATGTGGTTGGTTCCTAACGCTTTCCAGCTTTCACTCCTCCACAACTGAATTGATTGGAGTGGGTTGGAGAATAGGAATAATGCTTGACTGTTAGCTGGCCCTGTGGGCAGAAAGGGAGGGAGGGAGGACGGAGAGGGAAGGGACTCCAAGGTCTCTGGCTATACTATTGAGGGATGAAGTTGAAGTGCAAGTTTCTCCTTCTAATGTTTATTTTGATGTTCTATCATAATTTTCTGTATTACAGATACTTTTTAAACAGGGGCATTTTTATAAAGAATATCGGAATGTGTCACTTGTACATGGATTGAAAACTTTGTTCCTCTTTGAAAGGAACTTTTAGAACTCTAAGAAACAGTGCAGTGTTTGGGCGTCTTAGGGAAGGCTTCCCATAAAGAGTAAGGTTGGCTCAATCATGAATTTAAAAGGTTAAGGGGGGAGAAACTAAGATGGCGGCTAGGTGAGACAGGGCAAAAAATACCTCTGTGAAAAACACTAGATAAAAACCAGAAAGTGACCCAGAATACCGGTTACAGTGATGCGCCAGCTGGACGAGGTCTCCTAGTTCCATGGGGGTCGTATACTTGGTGAAGCTGGGAGTCTGCGTTCTGAAATGAGTGAGTAAGCTGGGTGGAAGACCCACAGCCGCGCGGTGGTCTGGGGAAGCCAGAATTTGGCGTTTGGAGACCGATGGGCTCTTTAAAAAAAAAAAAAAGGGAAAAACCCAGGAGTGGCTGCAGCTGCAATAGTGGGAACCACGCAGTAAAACACAGCGAGAGGGGCTGGGCCAGCCTCTCGGTGTCTGGCCTGGAAGATAGCCCGCTACAGATACCCTTGGGGCTGGGGGAATGGAGGGAAAAGCTGGAAGCAGAAAGAAACCCCACGGCTAGCAGCTGGCTCCCCGGAAGTCTGGATAAACTCCTGCCCGGGGCCATGCCCACAGCCCAGAGCTCCGCCAGTTGTCCTGGAGCTGGGAAGGAGGAACTGTGCGAGGAGGGGGGTGTGGAGACTCCCCGTTCAGCCATCTTTGCATCAGGCTGAAAGCGCCCCGGTACGGCCTGGCGGCCCGGAGCTTCCCTTGAGGGACAGCGCGCACTGGTGATATAGCACGTCATTCCCTTAGCAGAGGTCCTGGAGGATCGCGGCTGGGCAGGGGGACCCACTTGGAGAACCCAGGGACGCTACGCCAAGTCCGGTGGTTTGTGGGACAGCGAGAGAGAGGGTCTGGGGCTGAAATGAAATGAAGGCTTAGACTCCTGCGGCGGCCTTGAATCTCTGGGAACTGGGGGGATTTGAATATTAAAGCTGTCCTTCCTCCCTGGCCACCTGTACACACGCCCCACATTCAGGGCTGACAGCTCCAGCAACACACCCAAACTGAGTTCTCCAACTGAACCCCACAAGAATCATTTCCCCACACACTGTGGGGACAAGGTGGAGAACTGACTTGAGGGATATAGGTGACTCACAGACACCATCTGCTGGTTAGTTAGAGAAAGTGTATGCCAGCAAACTGTGTTTCTGAAAAATTAGATAGGTATTTTTTTTAACAGCTTGAAAGAACCCTACCAAGCAAAGCAAATGCCAAGAGGCCAAAAACAACAGAAAATCTTAATGCATATGATAAAACCAGATGATATGGAGAATCCAACTCCAAACACACAAATCACAATATCAGAAGAGACACAGTACCTCACACAATTAATCAAAGAACTACAATCGATGAATGAAAACATGGCAAAGGATTTAAAGGACATCAAGAAGACCATGGCCCAGGATACAAGCGACATAAAGAAGACATTACAAGAGTAAATAAAAAAATAGAAGATCTTATGGAAATAAAAGAAACTGTTGGCCAAATCAAAAAGACTCTGGATATTCACAATACAAGACTAGAGGAAGCTGAACAACATCTCAGTGTCCTACAAGTCCACAGAACAGAAAATAAAAGAACAAAAGAAAGAATGGAGGGAAAAATCGCAGTGGATCTCAGGGATACGATAGGTAAAATAAAACGTCCAAACTTAAGACTCATTGGTGTCCCAGAAGGGGAAGAGAAGGGTAAAAGTCTAGAAAGAGTATTCAAAGAAATTGTTGGGGAAAACTTCCCCAACCTTATACACAATATAAATACACGAAGCATAAATGCCCAGTGAACTCCAAATAAAATAAACCCAAATAAACCCACTCTGAGACATATTCTGATCAGACTCTCAAATACTGAAGAGAAGGAGCAAGTTCTGAAAGCAGCAAGAGAAAAGCAGTTCACCACATACAAAGGAAACTACATAAGACTAAGTTGTGACTACTCAGTGGCCACCATGGAGGCGAGAAGACAGTGGCATGACATATTTAAAATTCTGAGAGAGAAAAATTTCCAACCAAGAATACTTTATCCAGCAAAACTCTCCTTCAAATTTGAGAGAGAGCTTAAATTTTTCACCTGCCCTGCTTCAGATACTAAAGAGAGCCCTACCAACAGATAAACAAAGAAAGGAGAAAGAGATATAGAGAATTTTAACAGATATATATACTACCTTACATCCCAAATCACCAGGACACTCATTTTTCTCCAGTGATCACGGATCTTTCTCCAGAAGGGATCATAAGCTGGGACATAAAACAAACCTCAAGAAATTAAAAAAAAAAAAAATTGAATATACTCAGAGCACATTCTCCAACCACAATGGCATACAAATAGAAGTCAATAATTTTTGAACTGTAACTCCACTATTTACTTCCTACATGATATAAAATACACAGACTCTAATGACAAATCAGTGGTTTTGAACTCAACGTAAAATATGTAATTTTAGACAACTATATAAAGGTGGGGGAATGGAGCAGTATAGGAACATAGTTTATGTGTCCTATTGAAGTGAAGGTGGTATCAAAGAAAAACAAGATTGATATGGATTTAAGAGGTTAATTTTAAGCCCCACAGTAAACACAAAGAAATTATCAGAGAATATAACCATAGAGATAAAATGTAGAGTTTGGGTTAAGAGAAATGGGGGAAGGGGCAATGGGGAGTTAAGAAATGAGTGTAGGGTTGCTGTTTGAGGTGAAGGGAAATTTCTAGTAATGGATGGTGGGAAAGAGCATTACAACATTCGAAATGTGATTAATCCCACTAATGGAAGGCTAGGGAGGGGGTGGAATGGGAAGATTTAGGCTGTATATATGTTTCCACAATTGGAAAAAAAAAAAAAGACAGTCTAAATAGATGACAATTGAATGCCAAGGATGAACTTGGATAGGATTGGAGGATAAAGGACAGGTGGCTCAAAGGGACACAGTTGAGACATAAGGAAAAAGAAATATAGAATGTAAGCTTTGTATCATTGTTGAATCTCTTGTACTTCATAGCTGCGCTTAATGGGATTGCACAAAAGAATGTTCTTGTTCATGGGAAGTGTATACATGAATTATAGTGTATGTTCAAGGATGTGTGCAGCTAGCTCTCATATGTTCAGAAGCCAGAGCAATAGATGATGGATGATAGGGAAAGAAATAGCGATGTGACAGCATGTTAAAGTTGGTGGATTGAGCTGTTGGGGGAGGGGGGTCAAAGTATGATGGAATTCTGTGTATGGGGTCAGTATTGTTTTTGCAGCTGTTCCTATAACTTTCAATTTATTTCAAAATAAAAAAAATAAAAGGTTGAGGGGAAGAGGGAGTCGGGAGGCCAGGGATACAGATAGTAGGAGTTGCATGCACAGCAAGGGATGTTTGGGAGGGAAGTGAGTAGGTTTATTTTGATAGTGTCACATGCAAGGGACGGGAGTGGAGGAGATGAGGTCTCAGTCAAAAATAAACCTGTTACTAAACCATAGAAAACCAATGTTTCCCATGTTTAAAAACAGAAACCATGTTTTAAATTTAACATTGGTAAGATGAAATTGACTTTTATTATGGCTTTGTCTAGACAAATACAGCATAATCAACAGAAGCCATTGAATTAATGGGTAAATACAGGAGAAATGAGTTATGTCAGAGTTAATAGGGGACCTCTTGCATTAGTGGATTTATTATTAGTGTTTGTTAATATTTCATTGTATATAGAGCCACTTACATTCATTCCGTTTCACTTGTATATGTCTTTTGCTTCTCCTTGGTAGCAGTGCAGTTAGACTCTCAGGGTAGTTACCCCCCATCCTTAACCCTCCCCTCATAAAAGAAAGGCAGTATGGTACCATTATATGAAAATCCTGCTACTTTGGGGTTTGGGGGGAGGGGAGGTGATTTTGTACTGAGGTTTAAGTTGGGAGGAGTATCTGAGTATTTATATCACTGAGAAGAATCCCAATGAAACATTCCTTTTACAGATAGAGAGAAGTCTTAGGAAAAAGTTTGCTCCCACAAAGATGTTTTGATTCATGGATATGATAATTCTTAAAATGATCTTGGTTCTTTTTATCTTTCTGGCTTCATGAAGATCAGAGCCAAACTTATGGCTTCAATATATTATGTAGTACTTGGTGGTTTCTGTGGTCTCTGTATTAGCCTCCTGCCTTTATCTTTTCTTTTTTTTCACTTTTAATTTTGAAATACATTCAAACTTACTGGACAGTTACAAAAATAACACAAACTCCTTGCAAAGAACCCCAGCATACCCCTACCTACCCCCAGTACCCAGATCCACCAGTTTTGACATTTTGCCACCTTTGCCATATCATTCTCTCTGTCTTTCTGTCTGCCTGTTTGCCTATTTATCAGACCATTTTCTGAACCCTTGAGTGTTGGCTGTATATATTAAGCTTCTTCAACACTTAATACTGCCATGTACATTTATTAGGAAAAAAAATTCACCTCTGAATCCATCTTAAGTGCAGTTATGAAGTTCAAGAAATTTGACATTGTTATAAGGCTTATAATCTATATTCCAATTTTTCGTATGTCCCAATAATGTCCCTTTGAGCCTTTTCTCCTCCCTTGCTAGGTTCCATCCAGGATCATTTATTGTATGTAATTGTCTTTGTTTCTTTAGTTGCTGTTTCCTCCCTCCCTCCCTCTTTATACATTTGCCTTTTAGATCCTGTAGAAAGTAAAAAGTACACTAGTACTGGCATTTATATTTATCAATGTTGTTAGCCTCACTGGAGATCTTTGTTTCTTCACGTGACTTTGAGCTGTTGTCTATTGTCCTTTTCTTTGAACCTGCAGGACCATTCTGGTGGGGATGAATTCCCTCAGCTTTTCTTTATCTGGGAATGTCTTAATCTGTCCCTCAATTTGAAAGACAGCTTTGCTGAATATAAAATTCCTGGTTGGCAACTTTTTGCTTTCAGCACTTTAAATATGTCATTCCACTGCCTTCTTGCTTCCATGGTTTCCAATGAGAAATCAATATTTAATCTTATTGAGGTTCTCCTGTATGTGATACATTGCTTCTCTCTTGTGGCTTTCAGAATTCTCTATCATTGGCATTGAACAGTTTGATTATAATGTGGTGCGGTATAGGTCTATTTGAATTTCTCCTGTTTGTAGTTCCTTGAGCATCTTGGATGTGTATATTCATGTCTTTTGTTAAATTTGGGAAAATTTCAGTCATTATTTCTTTGCATATTCTCTCTGCCCCTTTCTTTTTTTTCTTGTTCTGGGATTCCCATGATGTATATATTGGTACACTTGATGGTGTCCCACAGGTTCTTCATGCTCTGTTCATTTTTCTTCATTCTTTCATTTTTCTTCTTGGACTGAATGATTTCAGTGGGCTTATTTTCATGTTTACTTATTCTTTCTTATGCCACCTCCAGCCTGCTGTTGAATTCCCTAGGGAATTTTTAATTTTTTTTCTTTATTCTTTTTTTTTTTCTTTTTTTTACTGTGGTCTTCAGCTGTGTTTGGTTCCTTTTCATAATTTCCATTTCTCTTTGTGCCCATCTCTCAGTTTCCTGATTTCCTTTAGTTCTTTGTCCATGTTTTCCTTTAGCTCTTTGAGTATATTTAGGACCATTTTTTAAAAAGTCTTTGTCTGAAATGTCCCAGGTCTGGTTCTCCTCATAGATGGTTTCTAATGTTTTAGTTATCTCCTTTGTTTGGGTCATCACTTCTTGTTTCTTTGCATGCTTTGTAATCTTTTGTGGAAACCAGGACATTTTGGTATTTTAATGTGTTATTGCTGGAATGTAGACTCTGAAGTGTCTGTTCCTAAAGCTTCTATCCAGCTAATGTTATGACAGAGCTTTTCTTGAATGCCAGGAGCTACCACCCCCCACCCCCCCCAAAAAAAAAAAAAAGGAAAAAAGAAAAACATCTCTTCCAATCTCTTTGCTCTCCTTCAGGGCTCCAGGCCAGAGTGTAGGGGGCTTCCTGATCCTTTCTTCCCATGTGTCTTGTCTTGGGCATGTGCATGTAGCCCTGGGAATTCTACTGTGAATGTCCCCTCTTCCCTGGGAAACAGTTTCCTTGTTGTCCCTGGTACTGCACTGTGTGTCCTACATCAAACAACCCCTTGCCTCAGGCAGACTGACCTGACTGCTCTCTCCAAGCATTCTGCAGGAGAAGTCCATGAACTGTTTTCTACATGCTGGGCAGCTTTTGGCATAGTGAGTCCGTCAGGCCACCACCAGACAGGTTGAGTCCGCATACATGCTCTCAGTGTGTGCATGAGAATTACTCTCCTTCCCTGGAATCGTGACAAGCCAGGGTGCCATGGGATCCTGCTGCTTTTAAGTAACCGTTTTCTTGATTTGGGGCTCACCCTGTTATAGCAGTCTTCTAACTGTTTCCTAGAGCTTTGAAAAAGATGTTTCTGTCAGTTCTTTCTGGTAGGGCAAAGCTTCTTTGAGGGTAAGGAGCCTTGAAGCATCTCACCTACCTTTGTGTTTTTTTTTTTTTTTTTTAATCATCATTTTATTGAGATATATTCACATACCACGCAGTCATACAAAACAAATTGTACTTTCGATTGTTTACAGTACCATTACATAGTTGTACATTCATCACCTAAATCAATCCCTGACACCTTCATTAGCACACACACAAAAATAACAAGAATAATAATTAGAGTGAAAAAGAGCAATTGAAGTAAAAAAGAACACTGGGTACCTTTGTCTGTTTTTTTCCTTCCCCTACTTTTCTACACATCCATCCATAAACTAGACAAAGTGGAGTTTGGTCCTTATGGCATTCCCAATCCCACACCTTTGTGTTTTATATTATTGGATATTCTGATTTTTATCTTGTATATTTTCCTGTTTCACTGCACATACTTTTGTACTGGTATAGTAATAGCTGATGGGTTTACCCTAGACCAGTGAAATCAGAATCTTTTTAGGAGGTGGGAGAATTCGTCAGGGTATGGGCTTTGGCATTCTTTTAAGAGCTCCCCAGGTGGTGGTGATGTTCATCTGTGGTTAGGAATCACTGTGCTAGAGCAGTGGGCAAATCTTTTCTGCAAAGGGTCAGATAGTAAATATTTTAGGCTTTGTGGGCCATATGATCTGCCACAACTTCTCAACTTTGCCATTGTAGCAAAAAAGCCAAAGACAGTATGTGGCTGTCTTCCAGTTAAACTTTATTTACAAGAACAGAGGGACAGCATTTACTCTGAGGGTGTTATTTGTTGACCCTTGTTCTAGGGCCTGAACTTTAAAAAAAAGCAATTTCACCAACATTTTATTATGAAAATTTCCAAACAGAGAAAATCCAAAGATTTGTACAGTAAACACCCAAATACCCACCACTTAGATACTACAGTTAACATTTTGCTGAATTTGTAGAGCATGACTTTTTAGTCACTGTGCTGTAATACTTCATTGACTGCTGATGGACAAAAACTGAATTTGAGCTAACATACTGAGGTGAATGGCTTTCTTTTTAATGTGATAGTATCGCTCTAATTGGTATTTAGATTTCCAAGTGATTAAATTATTTATTTACTTTGGGTTCAGTATTTGATAATTTATCAATAAAATATTTTTCCCTCTTGGTCTCTTTCTCTTTTGTATTTTATAACCTCTGTTCACATCTTATATTTTAGAACAACTATGAGAATGACTCTACATCTTACATTTTTGGGAGTAGCTGTAATTTAGAAAATTCTGTTATTTCGAGAAAATGTGTTAATTAATCCCCTTCCCCTATTGGATTTTTTTTATTAAAGAAGTTGTGGTTTCACAGAGCAAGCATGCATAAAATACAGGATTCTCATGTATCACCCTATTATTAATATCTTGCATTGGTGTGATTGGTGTGGTACATTTGGTATAATTGATTAATGCATATTTTTATAACTGTACTATTAATTAATAGTCTATGGTTTAACTTAGGGTATAATGTGCATTTCCTTGGATTTTTTTTTTAAATTTTATTCTAGTAACATATACACAACCTTTTCATATAACAGACTAAGAAATTAGGTAAAAAGTTTGTCAGGTAGTGCCACACTGGTCCTAGTTTTTTATTTGGAAAATGTGATTATTGAGTCATTAGACTGGACAGCCAAGACTGATTTTGTGAGAGTGTATTGTAAGCTGGTGTAACCAAGGAAAAAGGCAGAATCAATGGTAGGACATGGTACTATTTTAGGTATTTATAAAACCTTGTGTTTTTTTTTTTTTTAAAGCAGAAGTACTTTATTTTTCTCAAGTCAATTAAGGGCGGTACTGAACATGAGGGTGTTAACTACCACGCTACCTAGTCATCTGTAAAAAGATGCTTTATATAGTTTAAGTAATTTCCTAGCAAAGTCACATTTATTTGGGTATGAATTACAGATGGATATTGGTAACTTCATTGAGGAATAACTTTGAAAAGTGTTAAAGTTTTGTTTCTTCTATTATAGGTCTCTATATAGAGCATAAATTGCTTCGTGAGTCAAAATTGTTCTCAGCTCTCCTGAGAAAGTCAACCTTCTCACTCCTTTCTCTTCCCCACCAGTAAATTTTAATTTACATGGTACACAAATTGGTTAATAATGACTTGGAGTGGTTCATCTTAGAGGAAATTATACACTTTAGTAGTTCCCTCTGCACATTAGAACTATACTCTGTTTACTCTTAGTTATAGTCTGGGAGCCAGTGTGGCCTAGTGGAGACACAGCTGCTCTTTTCCTTCCTAGTGGTGCTACCTTGGACAAGTTACTTAACTCCTCTATTTCCTTGTTGTTAGTTAGGTGGGAAATTTAAATTAAAGATGACCTGCTTGTGTGTGGCACAGAGTACATAACTGCAACAGAATCCCTGTCTCTGTCTTTATGTCCTCGCCCCCTTCTCCCAGTCCTCTTTACAAGCTGCAGCTGAAGTGGATTTTTTTTTAAGCCTAAAACTAGTCATGTCTCCCCCTGAAAATCCTTCAGTGGCTCCTCTTTAGTCTTGGGGAGAAATCCACAGTTTTTTTACATGGTTTTCAATGGCCTGTAGGATTTTTCCTGTTTTTATCTGTTGTATATTCCCCCATTGGGCCTGCTGGACTGCTTAGGCTTGCTCACCCCCAAGTTAATGTTCTGTTGTTCATAGCATTTTGCTTGAGACCCTAACTTCTGCTCCTTGCCTCCCTTCTCATCCTAAGTCACCTCTGTTCAGAACATTAGGTGAAATAAAGTTCCTATACCTCAAATGTATATGACAAGATTAAAAACTGTGTAAGGACCACTGGTTTTTACCAGACCACCGGATTCAGATCTTGGTTGTAGTCCCATCTCGCTCATTTACTGGTTAGGGGGATCCTTGGACAAATTAGTATCTTCGAGCTTTATTTAGTGCCTTCATCTGTGAAACCAGGATGTCTGCCTAGTTTACTGAGTGAAAATGTTTTGAAAGCTAAATAATTATGCATAACTGTTAAAAGTATTACAGTCAAGTATGTATTTGGGGTATTTGTAAGAAGGCAGCATTTCCTAATGTTTGAGCAGAAAGATTAAAATTGCCATGTGGGAAGGGCAAACTATACTGGTTTTTTAGTAGCACAGTCAGCTGTAAATTAGTAGACTAGTTTAGAAAGCTGCCTTATAATTTGGAAGTTACTGCAATAGATCTTTTGTCTATATAACTAGGGGCATTCCTATAAATTGTTACTTTCAATTGCAGCTAACACTGTTTTTGGAAAACCATGCTTTTTTGATTACTGTAGCTTTGTAATAAGCTTTAAAATTGGGATGTTTGAGTCCTCCAACTTTGTTCTTCTTTTGCAAGATGGTTTTGGCTATCTGGACCACTTATCCTCCCATATAAATTTGATAATTGGCTTTCCCATTTCTGCAAAGACTGTTAGCATTTTCATTGGGATTTCATTGAATCTGTAAATCACTCTGGGTAGAATTGACATTTTCATAGGAGTTGGTCTTCCAAATTCATGATCATAGAATGTTCTTCAGTTTATTTAGGTCTTCTTTTATTTATTTTTAGCAATGCTTTTTAGTTTTCTATTTATAAGTCATTTACATCCTTGGTTAAATTTATTCCTAGATATTTGATTCTTTTAATTACGGTTTTAAATAAATTGTTTTGTTAATTTCCTCTTCAAATTGTTCATTACTAGTGTGTAAAACACTACTGATTTTTCTGTGTTGGTCTTGTACGTTGCCACTTTGCTGAATTTGTTTATTAACTCTAGTAGCTTTTTGCGGATTTTTCATTTCCCTTATTATGATCTTCAGTTCTCAGTATTTATGTTTGGTTCCTGTTTAAAAACTCTTCTCTCTTTATTGAGATTTTCATATTGTTCACTCATTGTTTTCCTAATATCTTTTAGTTCTTTCTCTGTTTTCCTTTGTTCCTTGAGCATATTGAAGATCATTTTGTCTGGTATGTCCAAAGTCTGACATTCTTCATTGGTGGTTTCTGGATTTTTATCTTTTTCCTTTGGATGGGCCATCATTTCTTTTTCTTTTTCTTTTTCTTTTTCTTTTTTTTTTTTTTGCCTACAGTCTTTTTTAAATTTTATTTGTAATCTTTTGTTACACACTTAAATTTTGATATTTTAAAGTATTAACACTGGAATTCAGTCCCTGACTGTATCCAGCTAGTGTTATCTGGACAGAGATTTTCTTGAGTGCCAGGAGCTAGCACAAAGAAACTAATGCAAAGAATACCTTCCACAGTCTTTGCAAATTGGCTTTGCCTTGGCTAGTGTGCTTCTTTCAGAGTTTAGCTCTCCTGTCAAGAAGATCAACCTGAGGTGAAAGTGAAGTGCAGGGTCTTCTCCCTCTTTTCTGTGCCTGGGTTTTGTGATTGTGCTTGATCATTGCCATAGGAATTCCCCTGTATATTAGTATCTGAATGTCCCTCTTCCGCCTATGAAATAGACTTTCTCCCCCTCCCAGGTTTTCTGTTCTATGACTCAGAGCAGGTTACTCCTTTGCACCAGGCAGCTTTGACTTAGTGCTTACACTGCCTTAGGTATCTGCAAGCTGCTTCTGCCTGCAGGGCAAGTTCTAGGAGGTGAGCTCTAGTCAAGTTTCCTGGTTCAGTCTTTCATGCTGCCACAGGCTAGATTGGCACTGACATCCAAGTATGTGCATAAGGCTTACCCTGTTCCCTTCACAACAGGGCTAGGAACCCTCAATGGGAACATAGGCTGGCTCTTTACTGCTTCAGGAAGGGTTTGGCGGAGGAATCAGCAAGGGTGCTATAAGCTTCTACTACTGCTTTTTAAAGCTGCATTTTCTTGATTTAGCACTTGCCCCATTATGCAACCCTTTAAGCTGTTTTCTGGAGTTTTGAGGAGGATGGCTCTGCCAATTTTTGCTAGTTGTTCAAAGCCTCCATGGGAGAATGGCACTCTGGAGCATTTTATGCCACCATCTTGCTTGACTGGAACCTGAAGATGTTCCCAGCTATCCTGCTGATCATAATGCACCTTCCAATTTAGTTCCCTTCAAGAGTAAATAAAATTATGTGAGATGATAATTAGTTAACATGGAGGGAGTTAATGGAAGAAAGTGAGTGCCTTGGGCTACACGTGGAATATATGCTGTCAACAATATTTAAACTTGTAATTAATTATATGTTTAAATGTAGTTGTCCTCTCTTGAACTAGGTTTTTCCAGGTTTTGCATTAAGCCTGTTTAAAACTATGTCTTCTGTAGTCTTAGAGATGATAGTAAAGTAGTCTGTGAAAAGTACCCTTGACTTATGCTATATTATGGTAAAACTTAAAATTTTAAAGGGGGAATCTACTAGTTATTGGAAATGCCTTGGGGATATAAATTGACTTGTGTAGGTTCAAAAACGTGTTCTCCATGAGGGTTGAATTTGGAATTGTATGTAATAAGTGTTCTAGCAGCTGACTGTTTTGTGTTAGCTTTCCAATTAAAGAAGAAAGAGAGCCACAACTGCCATTCCTGCTCCCCACAGTTGTGTCATGTGGCAGGCAAGAGGCTCCCCCCAGGTTTTGCTGGGAATGAAAGGGGCCTGGGAGGGCTCACAGGCCTGTTAGCAGTTGTGTAATTAATAGGTGGTAGGAAGGAGCTGTGCTAAAGCTTGCGATGACTAGATCTCAACCTGAATTGTTATGCAAAAATTTATTCTTTTTGCTCGGTACTTACCATAACCTGGTGGGATTTCTTTTTATTTCACTTTTGTTGGAATGGGAATTGTGTTGGAGAAAATTAGACCCTTTCAATATAAACTAGGTTTTGAGTTTATGAATACTCTAATCCGCATGACTCCATGTTTAATGGATCCATTTATCAGTGGTGAGCGAGCATTTGGCCTGTGTGCTTTTTTTCCCCTAGTTCTCACTTCCCTCCTCACAATGTGATTTCTTCCTGGAAAGGTTCTCAGGTCTCAAACCAACGAAACCATTAGGTTGGACTTCAGCAAATCATATATTTGTTAATACATACTTTATGCAGTATAAGGTTCTTTTCCTGTTCTAGATATTAAAACTTGAAGTTTTAAATCCTTCTCATTAGTTTTAACATAACTTCTTTTTTAGAAAGGCCCTAATTCAAAGAGTGTTTTTTTTTGTATTATTATTATTTTTTTATCTTCATTTTATTGAGATATATTCACATACCACGCAGTCATACAAAACAAATCGTACTTTCGATTGTTCACAGTACCATTACATAGTTGTACATTCATCACCTAAATCAATCCCTGACACCTTCATTAGCACACACACAAAAATAACAAGAATAATAATTAGAGTGAAAAAGAGCAATTGAAGTAAAAAAGAACACTGGGTACCTTTGTCTGTTTGTTTCCTTCCCCTATTTTTCTACTCATCCATCCATAAACTAGACAAAGGGGAGTGTGGTCCTTATGGCTTTCCCAATCCCATTGTCACCCCTCATAAGCTACATTTTTATACAATTGTCTTCGAGATTCATGGGTTCTGGGTTGTAGTTTGATAGTTTCAGGTATCCACCACCAGCTACCCCAATTCTTTGGAACCTGAAAAGGGTTGTCTAAATTGTGCGTAAGAGTGCCCACCAGAGTGACCTCTCAGCTCCTTTTGGAATCTCCCTGCCACTGAAGCTTATTTCATTTCCTTTCACATCCCCCTTTTGGTCAAGAAGATGTTCTCCGTCCCACGATGCCGGGTCTACATTCCTCCCCGGGAGTCATATTCCACGTTGCCAGGGTCAAAGAGTGTTTTTTATATACTGTATTTCATTGTCGCCCCCCCCCCCCATTTTTACATCTCTGAAATTGGAATACATTTTACAGTTGTTGCCAGGTTGCAGTCAAGGCATCATTGTCGTCGTTTGCCTGTGTGTGAACTTCGTGGTTTTTCCTTGTGTTAGAACTGAATGACTGCAACCTTGACCTGTTGATCAAGAAAACATTTAAGGACCATTTGAGGAAGAAATGAGTCCTGTGTTTTGTCTTAAAATCTTTTGACACCTGGTAAGGTCAAGAAAGTACCTGCATCAGAACTTTCAGAATTGGTGGTAACAGCTTGGAAGTAAATCCTTGAAATAAGGATTTTCTTTTGAAAATGTATCTTTTGCAGTGGGTAGTTTACAGTATCACCTACATAGTATTCTTGCCACTATGTTTAATCTGAATCTAACCATGAGGAAGCAATCAGACAAATTCAGATTGTAGGATTTGTCCTCTAGACGACTACCCTGGATTTTTTTTTTTTTTTAAAGGTTTATGTTGTGAAAGACTCTAAAATGGTCAGGGTTATTTGGGTGTGTTGTACATTTCCAGTGAATAAACAGATATGAATATCAACTGCAGTGAACAGTCTTTGGTTGAATCTTGGATCCTATAAAATAAAGTAAAATGGATATAAAAGTCTCTTTTTAGAAGTTGGAGAAATTTGAACAAAAACTCTGTATTAGGTAATACATGAAAGTTAAATTTTTTGGTTTGTCTTTGTTCTTAGGAGATACATTCTAAATTATTTAGGCATGTTATATGAAGAGAGAGAGGGAGAAGGGGAGGGAGAGAGAAAGAGAATATTTGGTGACTAAAAAAAGGAAAGGAGTTGCTGCATTACCACTCTCTTGATGGGAGAGAAGACAATATATATCAATATTAACATAGAAACTTAGACTACTCTGGAAGAATTGGATTCTGAATGTGATTAAGTTCAGGTGTACCTTTATCAGTTTATTTCATTTATTCCCTTTTTTAAATATATGCCTAAGAGTGACATATAAAATTCAGTGTTTAAAATCTAAAAGAGCTTTTTCTATAAGCATAAAGTAGAAATGCTTCATGATGAGAAAGCATTCTGACAGAGTTGAATTGGCAGGGTTTTTTTCTTTCTACCGAATTGTAAAATTGGTGCATTTAACAGTCATTGGAGTCAGACCAGGAATAGCTGGCATGGTATTATCTTGTAGACTTAGGTTATTTCTTTTTTCTTTTTCTTTCTTTCTTTTTTTTTTTTTTTGAAATAAATTCGAAGTTATAGGAACAGTTGCAAAAACAATACTAACCCCATACACAGAATTCCATCATACCCTGACCCCCTTCCCCCGATAGCTCAATCCACCAACTTTAACATGCTGTCACATCGCTATTTCTTTCCCACCCTCCCTATCTATCATCCATCATCTATTGCTCTGTCTTCTGAACATATAAGAGCTAGCTGCACACATTCTTGAACATACACTATAATTCATGTATACACTTCCCATGAACAAGAACATTCTTTTATGCAATGCCATTAAGCGCAGCTATGAAGTACAAGAGTTTCAACAATGATACAAAGCTTACATTCTATCTTTTCTTTACCTTATGTCTCAACTGTTTCCTTTTGAGCCACCTGTCATCTATCCTCCAATCCCATCCAAGTTCATCCTTGGCATTCAATTGTCATCTACTTAGACTGTTTTTTTTTTTTTTTTTTCAGTTGTGGAAACATATATACAGCCTAAATCTTCCCATTCCACCCCCTCCCTAGCCTTCCATTAGTGGGATTAATCACATTTAGAATGTTGTAATGCTCTTTCCCACCATCCATTACTAGAAATTTCCCTTCACCTCAAACAGCAACCATGTACTCATTTCTTAACTCCCCATTACCCCTTCCCCCATTTTTCTTAACCCAAACTCTACTTTTTCATCTCTATGGTTATATTCTCTGATAATTTCTTTGTGTTTACTGTGGGGCTTAAAATTAACCTCTTAAATCCATATCAATCTTGTTTTTCTTTGATACCACCTTCACTTCAATAGGACACATAAACTATGTTCCTATACTCCTCCATTCCCCCACCGTTATATAGTTGTCTAAAATTACGTGTTTTACGTTGAGTTCAAAACCTCTGATTTGTCATTAGAGTTCGTGTAATTTATATCATGTAGGAAGTAAATAGTGGAGTTACAGTTCAAAAATTATTGACTTCTATTTGTATTCCATTGTGGTTGGAGAATGTGCTCTGAGTATATTCAATTTTTTTTTTTTTTATAATTTCTTGAGGTTTGTTTTATGTCCCAGCTTATGATCCCTTCTGGAGAAAGATCCGTGATCACTAGAGAAAAATGAGTGTCCTGGTGCTTTGGGATGTAAGGTACTATGTATGTCAGTTAAAATTCTCTATATCTCTTTCTCTTTTCTGTTGTTTCTCTGTTGGTAGGGCTCCCTTTAGAATCTGAAGTAGGGCAGGTCTTTTATTGACAAAGTCTCTCAGCATTTGTTTGTCTGTGAAGAATTTAAGCTCTCCCTCAAATTTGAAGGAGAGTTTTGCTGGATAAAGTATTCTTGGTTGGAAATTTTTCTCTCTCAGAATTTTAAATATGTCATGCCACTGCCTTCTCACCTGCATGGTGGCCGCTGAGTAGTCACAACTTAGTCTTATGTTGTTTCCTTTGTATGTGGTGAATTGCTCTTCTCTTGCTGCTTTCAGAACTTGCTCCTTCTCTTCCGTATTTGAGAGTCTGATCAGAATATGTCTCGGAGTGGGTTTATTTGGATTTATTCTATTTGGAGCTCGCTGGGCATGTATGCTTTGTGTATTTATATTGTGTAGAAGGTTGGGGAAGTTTTCCCTAATAATTTCTTTGAATACTCTTTCTAGACCTTTACCCTTCTCTTCCCCTTCTGGGACACCAATAAGTCTTAAGTTTGGATGTTTTATTTTATCTATCATATTCCTGAGATCCATTTCGATTTTTTTCAATTTTTTTCTCCATTCTTTCTTTTGTTCTTTTATTTTCTGTTCTGTGGACTTCTAGGACACTGAGATGTTGTTCAGCTTCCTCTAGTCTTGTATTGTGAATATCCAGAGTCTTTTTAATTTGGCCAACAGTTTCTTTTATTACCATAAGATTGTCTATTTTTTTATTTACTCTTGCAATGTCTTCTTTATGTTCTTCTAGGGTCTTCTTTATGGCACTTATATCCTGGGCCATGGTCTTCTTAATGTCCTGTTAATCCTTTGCCATGTTTTTGTTCCTCGATTGTAGTTCTTTGATTAGTTCTGTGAGGTACTTTGTCTCTTCCGATAACTTGATTTGTGTGTTTGGAGTTGGATTCTCCATATCATCTGGTTTTATCATATGCATTGAGATTTTCTGTTGTTTTTGGCCTCTTGGCATTTGCTCTGCTCGACAGGGTTCTTTCAAGTTGTAAGAAGAAAACCTATCTAATTTTTCAGAAACACAGTTTGGTGACGTACACTTTCTCCAACTAACCAGCAGATGGCATCTGTGAGTCACCCACACCTCTCAAGTCAGTTCTCCACCTTGTCCCCACGGTGTGTGGGGAAATGATTCTTGTGGGGTCCTGCTGGAGAACCCAGCCTGAGTGTGTTGCTGGAGCCGTCTGCCCCAAATGTGGGGCGCTTGTACAAGTGGCCAGGGAGGAAGGACCGCCTCAGTACTCAAATCCCCCCGGTTCCTGGAGATTCAAGGCCGCCGCAAGAGTCTAAGCCTTCATTTCAGTTCAGCCCCAGACCCTCTCTCACTGTCCCACAAGCCACCGGACTTGGCGTAGCATCCCTGGGTTCTACGAGCAGGTCCCTTCTCCCAGCCACGATCCTCCAGGAGCTCAGCTGAGGGAATGCTGTGCTATGTCACCAGTGCACGTCGTCCCTCAAGGGAAGACCCGGGCCGCTGGGCTGCGCGGGAGCGTTTTCAGCCTGATGCAAAAATGGCCGAATGGGGTGCCTCAACACCCCCCTCCTCACACAGTTCCTCCTTCCCAGCTCCGGGACAACTGGCAGGGCTCTGGGCTGTGGGAACGGCCCCGGGCAGGAGTTTATCCAGCCCTCCGGGGGGCCAGCTGCTAGCCATGGGGTTTCTTTCTGTTTCGGCTTTCCCGTCCATTCCCTGGGCCCTGCTCCGTTCCCCGGGCCCCAAGGGTATCTGCAGTGGGCTGTCTTCAAGGTCAGACACCAAGAGGCCGGCCTAGCCCCTCTTGCTGTGTTTTACTGCGTGGTTCCCACAATTGCAGCTGCAGCTGCTCCTGGGTTTTTCCCTTTTTTTTTTCTTTTTTTTAAAAAGAGCCCGTCGGTCTCCAGACCCCAAACCCTGGCTTCCCCAGATCACCGCGTGGCTGCAGGTCTTCCAGCCATCTTATCACTCGTTTCAGAATGCGAACTCCCGGTTTCACCAAGTATGCAGCCCCTGGGAACTAGCAGATCTCGTCCAGCTGGCGCATCACTGTAACCGGTATTCTGGGTCACTCTCTGGTCCTTATGTAGTGTTTTTCACGGAGGTGTTCCTTTGCCCTGTTTCACCTAGTCGCCATCTTAGTTTCTCCTTTGGTTATTTCTTAATGGGTTTTCATGAAATTGATTCTATTATATATTGGAAAAACCTTATTTAAACATTTGAAATGTTCTGTGGTGAAAAAAAAAAGATAAAAAATAATTAAAACAACAACAACAAAAATTGTTCTGTGGGGAGAATAGAAGTAAGAAGTAAGTTAAAAGTTAAAAAAGATGTTGTGAGATTCTGGAAAGGATGGGAGGCAAGGTAGAACATGGAAGCATGATGGCAGAATTTTTTTTTTTTTTTTTTTTTTTTCAGTGCTCCTCAGACACCTATTTTGTTTCCTAAGCAGGGTCATTAGACCACTTGTTAAGACAGAGAAAAATCACTGTATCCTAAAGAAATCTAATTATTTTCAGGTTTCCTGGGCTTTAGGAAAGGGTTCCAAAGTAAGCAAGAAGGACAACATTTTAACTTGATATAGTTTATATATATTATGACTTAGTAGGATATGTGCTAAGGATTGGCTTTGTTTTCTAAATAGGGCATCTTTCAAACAGTAGGGCCCTAGCTTGGAAATGATGCTTGGAGAGTGAGTTTGTAACTTAATTATGCAGATAAGGTACTACAGTGA
The DNA here is from genome assembly GCF_015220235.1 of Choloepus didactylus. Taxonomy (NCBI): domain Eukaryota; kingdom Metazoa; phylum Chordata; class Mammalia; order Pilosa; family Megalonychidae; genus Choloepus; species Choloepus didactylus. Next base: position 10,265,931 of record NC_051311.1, on the reverse strand, counting down.
AGAGTTGGAAGAAAATGGTTAACTTTATTAAACTTACAAAATGAATATGTTTTAATAATTGAACAGTGCTGGTGTTTGAGGAAAACAGGTTTAAGGAAGAACTGGAGCAAAATGACAATGCTGGGGTTTTGGCATTTATTTCATACAATATCAAAATGTCTGTATTAAAATGAATATTCTATGTTTAAGATATTTTTTATGAAAAATGTTCTTAGTTTACTTAAAAAATATACCGGTAGATATATGAAAAGTATATAATACGGAAAAGATTCTCTAATCCAGCTTGCAGATCCTGACTCAGTAAAGCTTGGTTTCTACAGGTGGATAAACGGGGAAGAGAGCCTGTTTTATGTATGGGATTGTTCATAAAGTTCAGTTATCTAAGGAATTTCCTGTTTAGTTCTTGGCTACGTTGTTTATTTTGAGTTTAGTTCTTTTAAATAATTATCTTTTTTTTTAAATGGAATATATTTATTTCTATTTTAAGTAAACTTCATCAATGGCATAAGCCAGGGATGGCAGGTGGGTTTGATATCATGTTAAGAGTATTTATAGACATTACAGAGAAGATTGCTATGATTGATTAACAATGTTTTAGCTCCTTAGAAAAATGCTGGCTATTTGTCTTCTAGCTCATACATTTGTGTGACCCTTGGAGTACCTTTAAAGCATATAAGAATGAGTGAGACCAACTCTTGGATACTAAACTTAGATATCATATCTGAAACAAGTAACAATAGCAATTCTTGTGCAGATTAATATTTAAATTCATAGTCTATTGAGACAATTAACTGTGACTAGAGCTGTGCTCTCCAGTAAGGTAGCCACAAGCCACATGTGGCTGTTGAGCACTTAAAATGTAACTCATGACTGAGACAATAAATTTTAAAATTTTAGAATTTTAGAATACTAAAATAATGAATTTTCATTTTACATTTAAACACAGAAACTGAAGCAGTGTAAGATATTTGTTTCCATTAAGCACAACTTTATTGTTTTGGTAGGACTACATTTTGTTTAAACCATTACGTTTGAACATGCGTGAGAGAGTTTTATGTATGGGAAAGAAAATGAAACTCTATACCCAGGAAGGAAGGAGAATGGATTTTAATGCAAAGTTAGTAGTTTCTCCTACTCTCCTGAAAAAAAAAAAAAAAGTGCAGACTGTACACTGAAAACTGAAAAACAGGCAGTGGAGCTCTAGAATACACTGGATGACTGCAAATAACCTTGTTTCATTCAGGGTTAAGTCTACCTAAGAAAAGAAGAGAATTTCCTTAACTCCCTAAAGGTATCTATGGAAACCTTCGTCCGATGTCTTAAGGATAAAAAACTGAGTGCTTTCCTTCTAATGTTGGGAACAATGATATCTATTCAACATTGTATTGGAGTTCTAGCCAGGGCAATACAGCAAGAAAAAAAACCGGAAGGCATTGGAAAGGAAGAAGTAAGATTGTCTTTATTTATAGACAGTATGATTGTCTATGTAGACTATCCTAAGAAACCTACAAAATTACACAACTAGATCTGATAAGCAAATTTAGCATTATTGCAGGATTACAAGGCCAGTATTCAAAAATCAATTGTATTTCTTTAAGTGAGCAGTTAACAGTTGAAATTTGAAATTATAAAGGCAATACTTTTTATGATAGCATCAAAAAATTTAAAATACTTGAGATAAATTGAACAAAATGTGTGTATATGCACTCAAAACTAAAACCCTTTGCTGAGAGAATTTAAAAAAGATCTAAATAAATGGAGAGAGAGTTATCATGTTCATGGATTGGAAGATTCAATATTTTAAAGATAGCTCTTTCCCCAGTTTGAGCTGTGGATTCAATGTAATCCCAGTCAGAACCCAGCAGGCTTCTTTGGAGAAATTGACAAGCTGATTCTAAAATTTATATGAAACTGCAAAGGACTTAGAATATCCAAAGCAATCTTGAAAAACAAAAACAAAGTTGGAGGAATTACAGCACCTGAATTCAAGACTTAACACAAAGCTACTGATAATGAATACAGTGTATTACCTGCAGGAGGATCAAGAAATATGGCAGTGGAACCCAAAATAGACTCACACCTTTGTAGTCAATTAGTTTTTAATAAGTTGCCAAGACAGCTCAAATGAGGAAAGAGTATTCTTTTCAACAAATGATGCTAGAACAATTGTATATCCATATACAGAAAAGAGTTTTGACCATTACCCTACTCACAACGTATGTAAAAAATTAATTTGAAATAGATCATAGACCCTGTAACAGCAGACGTTATGAACCTCTAGAAGAAAGCATGGAAGAAAATCTCAGTGACCTTGGGTTTGGCAAAGATTTCTTAAATAGGACGTTAAAAAGTATAAAATATAAAGAGAAAAATGGTAAATTGGATTTCATCAAAATAAAACTTGCTTTTCAAAAGACTGTTGAAATAATGAAAGGCAAGTCACAGACTAAAAGAAAATATTTGCTAAACATATCTGATAAAAAACAAACAAACTTGAATTCAGAATATATAAGGATCTCAACATGAAGGCACATAACCCTCCCCACCCCTCCCCTCCCCTTGAATTACCTACCTGTCATGTAGGGTTCCATACTACCATTTGGAAATGCATGATGATTTTTTTTTTCTTTTTATGGTTTTAGCAGTCACCCATGATCATTACTCAGATTCATTAATTTAGTAGAGGGTAAAATGTGGTGATATGCTGATATATATGTTTTTCTTACTACTTTATTAGCTGGAATACTTCTATGTAAAGAGAAATTCCCCCATTTCAACTCTTATTACCCTGAGGTACAAATCATGTGGTAAAGGAAGAATAAAGCTTGATTTATTCTCTTTATTTGCCAGTATTCAAAATAATGAGATGGTCCCTAGCATCCTCTAAATGTGGCCAATGACTTTTTGGTTTGTTTTTTATTTTTTGATATCATTATGAACTCTTAGATTTAACCATATTGTATGTTTCTTTTCATTGCAGTTATTATCCTCATTGATGCTTAAATCGTCCCATCTTAAGCATGAGGGAGCTTACTAAGATTCATTCCTGAGTCCTTTTGACATGACCCTAGAGTAGTCTTTGATGGCTTGCACATGTGTTCTAGGTGCATCTTGCATATTTCCTGACTTAGATCTATAACCGGCTATTTTTCTCAGGAGTCCAGTTTTTTTTTGTTCCTTTACTGGAAATCACAATCTGAGTAATAGGGGATGCTCCTTGGATCCTAGATTGTTCTTATTTTTAGGCCTTTTTCAGTGGGCAGAGCTAGGATATGGATAGATGATATGATAAAAAACATCTTGGGTTCAAACTGATGCTTTTGGTTTAAATCCAGAACTACAGGGTTTTTCTTAAGCTTGTTCATTTTATTTATGTGACTTTTGAATCATGCTGAAAATCTCAGTTTTCAGTGACATAAACATAATAAATGATTTGCTTTATCTCACATTACCCAAACACAATGGTCTCAGGTTGGTAGTTCCGCTACTACCACAAGCAATAAAGAGACTGAAAACAGTTTCAGTTTTTTTTTTTTTTTCTCTTTTAATTATTTTTGGCTTATGGATAAATCCCATTTAGAGTATACAATCAAATGACTGTGCTTTGAAGTCATGTTTAGAATAGTTGCTCCCTGGTTAAGCCATTATTAATAGGATGCACAGTAGTCTCATTTGATTAATTTTACATTTAATTTCATGGAATTCCTTTTTAAAATTTAATTTTGTTTCCTAATTGTATAAATTATTTACATAGTTCCAAAAACAAATCTACAAAAGAAGGTATGTTTAAAGAAGTCTAGCTTGTATCCCATGTTCCCTACAACCTGTTTGCCCTCTGCCCTCCTAGGTAATTTTAAAATGTGTATGGTTTATCCTTCATTTAAAACATTTTTTTCATCTTTCCCCTTTTTTTAGTTAAATAGTGTCATACTCTACAATTTCCACCATGTTTTTTTTCCCCCACTTTAGCTGTATTCTGGAGTTTATGGCATAGTGCTGATAAAGGTATTTCTCAAATATTCCTTATTACACCAATGTAATGCTCCACTGTATAGAGACCATAATTTATTCAACTAGTCCCCTATTGATTGTTTTATGGGTTGTTTCTAGTCTTTTACTATTGCTCGTAGTGCTGCAGTGAATAACTTTGTACATATATCTTTTGTAGTTTTGCTTGTGAATCTTTGAGATAGATTCCTGAAAGTGAGATTGCTGGGTCAGAGAGTAAATCCGTATGCAATTTTGTTGGTTATTGCTAGCAGTATGCCAGTGAGTCTTTTCTCACAACTTTGCAGAATATCTTATCAGACTTTTGAATATTTGCCAGTTGAATGGGTTAGTCTACATATTCATTTCGTTTCTATTTCAAATGGTTAGTTGCCTTGTTTTTTCTGTGAATTGTGATCTCCATCCTGTTTTTTTTTTTTCTATGGTTTCTGGGTCTTTTTCTTTATTTTTAGATTATATATCGGTTATATTTACCCTTTGTGATGTAAGCTGCAGATTCCCTACTCCCCCGTTCCCAGTTTATCACTTGTCTTTTGACTTTGCTTCTTTCTGAGGGGTTCTCATTACATGAGTTTTGAGTTACGTACATGAATTTGGAAAGAAGGGGTTGGTAAGAGATTGGGTCATAAGATTTAGTTGTTTTTGTGGAGATAGAGTCTTGGTCATAATGGATAACATGGAGGTTGGATTTCTGATGGTGATTAAGGTAAATGGGAATATAAAGTGGAATGGGTTTAGTCCATATCATTGTTAGTATGTTGGGACTATGGGGCTGACACGTCCTAAAGATGGCATGCAATGACTTGGCGGTTGAAGGGTTTTAGGCAACTTGGACAAACTGCTACAATGTGCCTCTGATCTGTGATGACAGTCACCTGGTGGCTCCTTTAGCGGCCCTCACTGGATAGGCTAATCAGGAGGGAGTGGGTCCCACCTGGCCAGTAGAGATTTCTGTCATGGCTTAATCCAGTAATCTTGAGACTACTATTGTCAGATGAATCCAATAAGGTGTTTGATTGAATTGAGTTTTTTCTATTAAAATTATCATTATAACTGCATTTTTATAGAATAAATGTTTAGAATGTGTTAACCTAAATAAGTATTGGTTGTTTTTGTTCTTATTTTAGGCTACAGACAAGAGAAAAGCTTTAGAAGAGACCAAAGCCTACACAACCCAATCCCTAGCTAGTGTTGCTTATCAAATAAATGCACTGGCCAACAATGTACTCCAGCTGCTGGACATCCAAGCCTCTCAGCTTCGGAGAATGGAGTCTTCCATCAATCATATCTCACAGGTAACAGCTTGTGAAAGACTTAAAATTCGCATTTAATCAACTGGCAGCACATGTTAATGAAGTATATAGCCTGGGAATTCTTACTCATCTTCTGACTGATTGTAGTCATCATTACTTTCGGCTTCAGTTTTGAGTTCAGTAAAGCTACTCTTTTTTAAAAAAAGAGGTTTATTGAGGTAAAAAAAAAATTTGCAGATAATCTAAGTAAGTGTGCAACTTTGTAAGTTTTGATGCACAAACACACCCTTGACACCTATGTACACACATAAACAACATATTCAAGATAATGAACACACACAAAAATTTCATTTTATTTATCTGTTCACCTGTGGATGGGTGTCTGGATGGTTTCCAGGTTTTGGTATTTCAAATAAAGCTGCTATGCTTTATTTATATCAGTGTTTGTATGGGCATGTGCTTTATTTCTTTATTTCTCTTGGGTAAATACCTGTGAGTGGGATGGCTAGGCTGCATGGTAGGTGTCTGTTTAACTTTATAAAAACTGCCAAATTGTTTTCCAAACTGGTTACCATTTTACCTTCCACCAGCAACATGAGAATGTTCCAGTTGCCCTACATTCTCACCAGTACTTGGTATGGTCAGTCTTTTTAATTTTAGCCATTCTAATAGGTATGTGATGGTATCTCATTGTGCTTTTAATGCCATTTCCTTAGTGATTAATGAATGATGTTGAAGATCTTTTCAAATGGTTTTTACAATTTTTCGTTTTTAAGTCTTTGGTCTTATTTATTCAAGATATATGATGATTTTTATGCTATTACAAATGGTATTGTTTTAATAATTTCCGGTTGTTTACTTGTTGCTTATTTATATGGAAATACAATTGATTTTTGTTTATTCATTTTGTATCCTTGTTAAAGTCACTTACAAGTTGTAATAGCTATTTTAATAGATCCATCACATTTTCTAAAAGAGGCTCATGTCATCTGAATAAAGACAGATTTACTACCTGCCATCCCTGCCTTGCCCTTTTGTTATTTGGAAATGCTTTATTTAGTTTCCAAATATTTTGGAATATTCCAGGATCTTTCTGCTATTGATTTCTAATTTAATTCCATTGTGGTCAGAAAATATACTTTATATGATTTGAGTCCTTTCAAGTTTATTGAAAGTTGTTTTATATACCAAGATAGAATGTGGTCTATCTTGGTAAATGTTTTGTGTGCACTTCAGAAAAATATGTATTTTGCTATAGTTGGGTGGAAAGTTCTGTAAATCTCATTAGTTCAAATCGGTTGACAATGTTGTTGACTTCTATATCCTTACTAATTTCCTGTCTCCTTGTTTCTATCATTATTGAGAAATGTATGTACAAATCTTTGACCATAATTTTGGATTAGTCTATTTTCTTTGCATTTCTGTCAGATTTTGTTTTATGTATTTCAAAGTTACGTTATTGCATAAAGGCTCAGGTTTGTATCCTCTTGATGAATTGACCCCTTTATTATTTATGAAAAGACTCTTTTAGCTTTGGTAATGTTCTTTCTTCTGAAATCTACTTTGTCTAATATAAACACAGCCATTCCAGCTTTCACTTTATCCTCTTTTTCTGCCTCCTTTGGGATCAGTTGAAAATTTTTATGATTCCTCTTTATCTCTTTTGTTGGATGATTAGCTATAACTCTTTTTTGTGTGTGTTTTTCTTTTTCTTTTTTTTAAGTTTTGCTTTAGGGTTTCTAGTAAACATCTTTTAACTTGCCCCTTGAAGTATACTGTGATTATTATATTACTTCACAAGTGTATTAGCACCTAAGAATGGTTTACTTATATTTCTTCTTTCCTGCCATTCTGATGTTGGTGTTACACATTTTATGTTTACATTATGTTTTAAATCCCACAATGCTTTGCTATTAATTTTCTTGTTAAAAGCAATTAGCTTTTAAAGAGATTTATTATTTGGAAAATAATTCTTTCATATATATCCATGTAGTTACCATTTCTAGTCAGAAAATATACTATATATGGTTTGAGACTTTATTTTATGGCCCAGATTTCTGGTGGTCTTCATTTCTCCACTATCCTTCAACATGTAGTGTTGTGCCAGTCTGCTGGTGATGACGTTTTTTAGCTTTTGTATATCCGGAAAAGTATTTTGCCTTCATTTTTTTGCAAGATATTTTTGTTCCGTGTAGAATTTTGGGTTGACCTTGTTTTTCTTCTAGTAGTTTAAAGGTCTTGCTTCAGTCTCTTTTGACTGGATTGTTTCTGAGGGAAAATCTCAGGTTATTGTTACCTTGTTAGGCTTTAAGTAATGTTTCTTTTTTCCTCTGGGTACCTTTAAGATTTTTTTTCGTTATCATTTGGTTTTAAGTAATTAGATTATGATGTGCCTTGTTATAGTATTCTTTGTGTTTCTTGTTCTTGGGTTTTTCCAGCTTTTGATTCTGCAGGTTTATAGTTTGCATTGCGATTGGAAAATTTTTGGCCATTATTTCTTCAAATATTTTTTCGACCCCACTTTATTTCTCTTATCCTTTGGGAGCTCCCACTACATGTATATTTGGCCCCTTGAAGTTGTCCTGCAGTTAACTGATGCTCTTTTTTAGTGGGGTGGAGGGATGGAGAGGGACAGGAGAGAAGTTTCCAGAAAGATGGGCTGAATGGTGTGTCCTCATTTTTGTTTTTTTATTTTTCTAATTATGAGAACATATATGTAACATGAAATTTCTCATTTTAACCACTTTCTAATATACAGTTCAGTGGTGTTAATTACATTTACAATGTTGTGCTACCATCACCACTCGCCATTACCAATACTTTTCCATCACCCCAAAAAGAAATCCTGTACCCAGTAAGCCCCTATTTCCCCTCCCCCATCGCTTTGTAAATATAACCTCTAATCTACTTTCTGACCCTGAATTTGCATAGTCTAGTTATTTCATATAAGTTATATTATACAGTATCTGTCCTTTTGTGTCTGGTTTATTTCCCTTAACATGATGTCTTCAAGGATCATTCATGTTGTCACGTGTATCAGAACTTCCTTTTTACAACTGAATAATATCCCATTGTGTGTATATACTGTATGTTGTTTATTCATTCATCTGCTGATGGATGATGTGGGGGTTGCTTCCATTTTTGGCTATTGTGACTAGTGCTGCTGTGACCATCAGTGTACAAGGATGTGTTCGAGTCCCTGCTTTCTGATTCTTTTGGATGTGTACTTAGAAGTAGGATTGCTAGGTCATATGGTAATTGTATATTTAACTTTTTGAGAAACCACCATACTGTTTTCCATAGCAGCTGCACCATATTACATTCCCACCAAAAATATATAAGGATTCGTATTTCTCTGCATCTTCTTCAACATTTGTTATTTTGGTTTTTTTTTTAAGTAATATCCATTCTAGTATGTGTGCTTTTTATTATTATATATATTTTAAGTGTTTTAACTTTTTATTTTGAAGTACTTTCAAACTTCCAAGACAGTTACAAAAACAATACAACATACAAAGAACTCCAATATATCCCTACCCCCTGAAACCCAAATCTATCAATTTTAACATTTTGCCACATTTACTGTATCATTCTGTCTATTCATCTATCTATGATCTATCCATCTGTCTATTTTCAATCCATTTTCTGAACACTTGAGTGTAGGTTATGTACATATATTTTTTGAACACTTAGTATTGTCATGTACATTTCCTAAGGATGGATGTATTCACCTAGGTATCTACTTTAAGGATAGTTACCAAGTTCAAGAAATTTAACATTGATATGAAGCTTATAGTCCATATTCCAGTTTTTTCATATGTCTCAATAATGTCTCTTTGACCTTTTTCTCCTCCCTTACTAGATTCTATCCAGGATCATGAATGTATTGCATTTATTTGTCATTATTTCTTTAGTTGCTCTTTTTTTTTTTTTTGGTTGTGGGAACATATAAACAACATAAATGTCCCCATCTCAATCACTCCTGAGCATACCGTTGAATGGGATTAATCACATTCACACTATTGTGGTACCCTCACTACCTTCCATTACTTAAACTTTCCCATCTCCTCAGACAGAAACCTATATACCATTATGCTTGAACGCGCCTCCCCGTGCCGGCAGCCTGTACTCTAATTTCTGTCTCTGAATAATTACATATTCTCTGAAATTTTCTTGGTGTGGGGCTTAAATTTAACATCCTAAATCTATAACAATCTTGTTTGCTTTGATACCACTTCAATAGAATACACGAACTATATTCCTATATCCCTCTGTCCCCCCACCTTTATATAGTTCTTGTCACAAATTACATGTTTATATGCAAAACCATTATTTATCATTATATTTTAGTATTTTGTCAAAGTTCTCTTATAAGCTAGTACTTTTTCATCTTTTACTTTGCTGTTTTAAGACTGATATCTAACCTAAACTGTTGATAAATTTTTTCTTTTTTTTTTTGGTTGTTATTAGTATTGAGGAGCATAATCAACATGTTTTAGGGCAGATTTCCTCACCTTTTTTTGAGAGAGGGGACATCTTTTATTAATTCAGAGTAATGAAACTTCCTTGACTTAATTATCGTTATTGACAATGTAAATTTATAGAGAAAGTTATGGTAGAGCTTTGATAATATAGATATAGATACTTTTCTGCATATCCATGTACTCAAAAGAGTTTGTACATGTTTTCTTGAGAGGTGGGGATAAAGTAGAGGGGCTAAGCCTTGTCTCAACACTAAACCTCCTCTCAGCACTGTCTAGAATAAACGCCTCCTATTACCTACCATATGGGTAAATGTTTGCTTCAAAATTTGTTTTCTACCATAATGCGTGGTTTCATGTTAATTGAAGGAACAGTAATTTTAATACATTTTGGACATTTTCTGCAACCTTTAAAGTTAAATAAAATTAATGTAAGAAAGATTTTTGGTGCAGTTTTTTTTTTTTAACATTTCCTGCTAAGGAAGCACATCTTTGTAACATGATTTGTGTGTGTGTGTGTTTTAAAGAAAACATATACTAATCTTGTCTCTTAGGCTTTTATTTATTGATATAGTACCAGAACTTCGTACCATTAGAATATTTACATACTCTGTTTATTTGAATAAATGGTCTAATGCATGGGTCAGTAAACTAACCTGTGGGCTGAATCTGGTCCTGCACCTCCCCCATTTTGTAAATAAAGTTTTGTTGGAACATGGCAGCTTTCTTTTGTTTACATGTTGCCCATGGCTGCTTACCCTGCTACAGTGGCAGATTTGAGAAGTTATAACAGAAACCGGTTGGCTTGCAAAACCTAAAACATTTACTCTCTATTTCTTTGTAGAGAAAGTTTGCCCATCTCTGATATATTGTTATACACACATTTATTTAAAAATTTTTGAAAATGTTCTTGGTGTTGTCATCAATTTCTCGAATACTTATAATTTATAGCTTTTTCAAAAGATAATTTTTCTGGAGATTGATTTGCTGAAATTTCTGAAGGAACCAGACATTGTAAGAAAGGGGACGAATATAGATTGCATGATGATAAAAATTCTACATTCGGTCTGTATCTACATTCCTACTATATTTTCAGCATAAAGGGATTAGCTTGTGTAAGAAATGATGGAAGAAGCTCCCTTAGAGGTTTGTTTCAAGGTTTGTTTTTTTTTTCCCCTCTTCCTTTGTTAGAGAAGTTGTAGGTTTACAGAACAAATCATGCATAAAATACAGCATTCCCATATACCACCCCACCACTAACACCTTGAATTGGTATTGAACATTTGTTATAATTGATGATAGTTCATTTTTATAATTGTACTATTAATTATAAAGTTGATGGTTAACTTAGGGTCTACTGTGTAGTGCAGGTCCATGGATTTTTAAAAAAATAATTTTTATTCTTTTACCATATATGTATACACACACACACACACACACATATAAAATCAAACATTTCCCCTTTTTAATCATATTCAGAAATATATTTCATTGCATTCACAATATTGTGCCACCATCACCAACATCCATTACCAAAACATTTTCACCATTCCAAATAGGAACCCTGTGCATTTTAAGCCTTGACTTTCCATTCCCTAGCCCTACCTCATCTCCTGGTAACCTGTATTTTATTCTTGCTCTATGAGTTTGCTTATATTCTAATTGTTTCAAATCAGTGAGGTCATACAATATTTGTCCTTTTGTGTCTGGCATATTTCACTCAACTTTTCAAGGTTCATCCATGTTGTTGCATGTTATCAGGACTTCATTCTTTTTTATGGCTGGATAATATTCCACTGCGCATATATACCATATTTTATTTATCCTTTCATCGGTTGTTGAACCTTTGGGTTGCTTCCATCTTTTGGCAGTTGTGAGTAATGCTGCTGTGAACATAGGTGTACAAATATCTTTTTGAGCCTTGCTTTCAATTCTTTTGGGTATTTACCTAGTAGTGGGATTGCTGGATCATATCGTAGTTCTGTACTTAGTTTCTGAGTAACCACTAAACTGTCTACCATAGCGACTGCATCATTTTACATTGCCACCAGCAGTGAATGAATATTCCTATTTCTCCATATCCTTTCCAACACTTATTTTCCATTTTTTAAAATAGCAGCCATTCTAATGGGTGTGAAATGGCATCTCATTGTGATTTTGATCTGCATTTCCCTGATGGCTAATGAGGTTGAGCATCTTTTCGTGTGCTTTCGGACCATTTGTGTATCTTCTTTGGAGAGATGTCTGTTCAAGTCTTTTGCCCATTTTTAAATTGGGTTGTTTTTGTTTTTGTTAAGTTGAAGGATTTCTTTACATATACTGCTATTAATCCTTTATCAAACATGTGCTTTCCAGATAATTTCTCCCATTGTGTAGGTTGTCTTTACTTTGATGATAAAGTCCTTTGAGGAAAAAAAATTTTTAATTTATCCGTTTTGTTCTTCTGTTTCTTGTGCTTTGAGTATAAAGTCGAAGAAATCATTGACTAACATAAGATCCTGAAGAGGCTTCCCTACATTTTTTTTTTCTAGGATTTTGAGCTTTTGTAAGTTTTAAAAGTTTCTAGCTTTTTTTTTTTTTTTTTTTTTTTTTTTAATCATCATTTTATTGAGATATATTCACATACCACGCAGTCATACAAAACAAATTGTACTTTCGATTGTTTACAGTACCATTACATAGTTGTACATTCATCACCTAAATCAATCCCTGACACCTTCATTAGCACTCACACAAAAATAACAAGAATAATAATTAGAGTGAAAAAGAGCAATTGAAGTAAAACAGAACAATAGGTACCTTTGTATGTTTGTTTGCTTCCCCTACTTTTCTACACATCGATCCATAAACTAGACAAAGTGGAGTTTGGTCCTTATGGCATTCCCAATCCCACTGTCACCCCTCATAAGCTACATTTTTATACAACTGTCTTCGAGATTCATGGGTTCTGGGTTGTAGTTTAATAGTTTCAGGTATCCACCACCAGCTACCCCAATTCTTTAGAACCTAAAAAAGGTTGTCTAAAGTGTGCGTAAGAGTGCCCACCAGAGTGATCTCTCGGCTCGTTTTGGAATCTCTCTGCCACTGAAGCTTATTTCATTTCCTTTCACATCCCCCTTTTGGTCAAGAAGATGTTCTCCATCCCACGATGCCGGGTCTACATTCCTCCCCGGGAGTCATATTCCACGTTGCCAGGGAGATTCACTTCCCTGGGTGTCTGATCCCACGTAGGGGGGAGGGCAGTGATTTCACCTTTCAAGTTGGCTTAGCCAGAGAGAGAGGGCCACATCTGAGCAACAAAGAGGCATTCAGGAGGAGACTCTTAGGCACAAATACAGGGAGGCCTAGCCTCTCCTTTGCAGCAACCGTCTTCCCAAGGGTAAAACTTATGGTAGAGGGCTCAACCCATCAAACCACCAGTCCCCTATGTCTGTGGTCATGTTAGCAACCATGGAGGTGGGGTAGGCGAATACCCCTGCATTCTCCACAGGCTCCTCAAGGGGGCACTACATCGTTTTTTTTTTTTTTTTTTTTTTTTTTTTTTTTTTTTTTTTTTCCTTGTTTGTCTTTTTTCTTTTTTAACTTTCCCTTCTTTTTTCAAATCAACTGTATGAAAAAAAAAGTTAAAAAGAAAACAAACATACAATAAAAGAACATTTCAAAGAGACCATAGCAAGGGAGTAAGAAAAAGACAACTAACCTAAGATAACTGCTTAACTTCCAACATGTTCCTACTTTACCCCAAGAAAGTTACATACTATAGCAACATTTCAGTGAACTTGTTCCTACTACATCCATCAGAAATTAACAGACCATAGTCATTTCTGGGCATCCCCAGAACGTTAAATAGCTTATCTGTTCTTCTTGGATTATTGTTCCCCCTTCCTTAATTGCTCTCTACTGCTAGTTCCCCTACATTCTACATTATAAACCATTTGTTTTACATTTTTCAAAGTTCACATTAGTGGTAGCATATAATATTTCTCTTTTTGTGCCTGGCTTATTTCGCTCAGCATTATGTCTTCAAGGTTCATCCATGTTGTCATATGTTTCACCAGATCGTTCCTTCTTACTGCCGCGTAGTATTCCATCGTGTGTATATACCACATTTTATTTATCCACTCATCTGTTGAAGGACATTTGGGTTGTTTCCATCTCTTGGCAATTGTGAATAATGCTGCTATGAACATTGGCGTGCAGATATCTGTTCGTGTCACTGCTTTCCGATCTTCCGGGTATATCCCGAGAAGTGCAATCGCTGGATCGAATGGTAGCTCTATCTCTAGTTTTCTAAGGAACTGCCAGACTGACTTCCAGAGTGGCTGAACCATTATACAGTCCCACCAACAATGAATAAGAGTTCCAATTTCTCCACATCCCCTCCAGCATTTGTAGTTTCCTGTTTGTTTAATGGCAGCCATTCTAACCGGTGTTAGATGGTATCTCATTGTGGTCTTAATTTGCATCTCTCTAATAGCTAGTGAAGCTGAACATTTTTTCATGTGTTTCTTGGCCATTTGTATTTCCTCTTCAGAGAACTGTCTTTTCATATCTTTTGCCCATTTTATAATTGGGCTGTCTGTACTATTGTCATTGAGTTGTAGGATTTCTTTGTATATGCAAGATATCAGTCTTTTGTCAGATACATGGTTTCCAAAAATTTTTTCCCATTGAGTTGGCTGCCTCTTTACCTTTTTGAGAAATTCCTTTGAGGTGCAGAAACTTCTAAGCTTGAGGAGTTCCCATTTATCTATTTTCTCTTTTGTTGCTTGTGCTTTGGGTGTAAAGTCTAGGAAGTGGCCTCCTAATACAAGGTCTTGAAGATGTTTTCCTACATTGTCTTCTAGGAGTTTAATGGTACTTTCTTTTATATTGAGATCTTTGGTCCATTTTGAGTTAATTTTTGTGTAGGGGGTGAGGTAGGGGTCCTCTTTCATTCTTTTGGATATGGATATCCAACTCTCCCAGCCCCATTTGTTGAAAAGACCATTATGGCTCAGTTCGGTGACTTTGGGGGCCTTATCAAAGATCAGTCGGCCATAGATCTGAGGGTCTATCTCTGAATTCTCAATTCGATTCCATTGATCTATATGTCTATCTTTGTGCCAGTACCATGCTGTTTTGGCAACTGTGGCTTTATAATAAGCTTCAAAGTCAGGGAGTGTAAGTCCTCCCACTTCGTTTTTCTTTTTTAAAGTGTCTTTAGCAATTCGAGGCATCTTCCCTTTCCAAATAAATTTGATAACTAGCTTTTCCAAGTCTGCAAAGTAGGTTGTTGGAATTTTGATTGGGATTGCATTGAATCTGTAGATGAGTTTGGGTAGAATTGACATCTTAATGACATTTAGCCTTCCTATCCATGAACATGGAATATTTTTCCATCTTTTAAGGTCCCCTTCTATTTCTTTTAGTAGAGTTATGTAGTTTTCTTTGTATAGGTCTTTTACATCTTTGGTTAAGTTTATTCCTAGGTACTTGATTTTTTTAGTTGCTATTGAAAATGGTATCTTTTTCTTGAGTGTCTCTTCAGTTTGTTCATTTCTAGCATATAGAAACATTACTGACTTATGTGCATTAATCTTGTATCCCGCTACTTTGCTAAATTTGTTTATTAGCTCTAGTAGGTGTATCGTTGATTTCTCAGGGTTTTCTAGATATAAGATCATATCATCTGCAAACAATGACAGTTTTACTTCTTCTTTTCCAATTTGGATGCCTTTTATTTCTTTGTCTTGCCGGATTGCCCTGGCTAGCACTTCCAGCACAATGTTGAATAACAGTGGTGACAGCAGGCATCCTTGTCTTGTTCCTGATCTTAGAGGGAAGGCTTTCAGTCTCTCACCATTGAGTACTATGCTGGCTGTGGGTTTTTCATATATGCTCTTTATCATGTTGAGGAAGTTTCCTTCAATTCCTACCTTTTGAAGTGTTTTTATCAAAAACGGATGTTGGATTTTGTCAAATGCTTTTTCAGCATCTATTGAGATGATCAATTGATTTTTCCCTTTCGAGTTTTTAATGTGTTGTAATACATTGATTGTTTTTCTTATGTTGAACCATCCTTGCATGCCTGGAATGAACCCCACTTGGTCATGGTGTATGATTTTTTTAATGTGTCTTTGGATTCGATTTGCAAGTATTTTGTTGAGGATTTTTGCATCTATATTCATTAGGGAGATTGGCCGGTAGTTTTCCTTTTTTATAGCATCTTTGCCTGGTTTTGGTATTAGATTGATGTTAGCTTCATAAAATGAATTAGGTAGTGTTCCATTTTTTTCAATGTTTTGAAAGAGTTTGAGTAAGATTGGTGTCAGTTCTTTCTGGAAAGTTTGGTAGAATTCCCCTGTGAAGCCATCTGGCCCTGGGCATTTATTTGCGGGAATATTTTTGATGACTGATTGGATCTCTTTGCTTGTGATGGGTTGGTTGAGGTCTTCTATTTCTTCTCTGGTCAGTCTAGGTTGTTCATATGTTTCCAGGAAATTGTCCATTTCTTCTACATTATCCAGTTTGTTGCCATACAGTTGTTCATAATATCCTCTTATAATTTTTTTAATTTCTTCAGGATCTGCAGTTATGTCACCTTTTTCATTCATTATTTTGTTTATATGGGTCTTCTCTCTTTTTGATTTTGTCAGTCTAGCTAGGGGCTTGTCAATCTTGTTGATCTTCTCAAAGAACCAACTTTTGGTGATATTTATCCTTTCTATTATTTTTTTGTTCTCTATGTCATTTATTTCTGCTTTAATCCTTGTTATTTCTTTTCTTGTACTTGGTTTAGGATTGGTTTGCTGTTCATTTTCTAGCTTCTTCAGTTGATCCATTAGTTCTTTGATTTTGGCTCTTTCTTCCTTTTTAATATATGCGTTTAGTGCTATAAATTTCCCCCTTAGCACTGCTTTTGCTGCATCCCATAGGTTTTGGTATGTTGTGTTCTCATTTTCATTCGTCTCTATATATTTAGCAATTTCTCTTGCTATTTCTTCTTTAACCCACTGATTGTTTAGGAGTGTGTTGTTTAACCTCCAGGTATTTGTGAATTTTCTAAGTCTCTGATGGTTATTGACTTCTAATTGTATTCCATTGTGGTCAGAGAATGTGCTTTGAATAATTTCAATCTTTTTAAATTTATTGAGGCTTGTTTTATGTCCCAGCATATGATCTATTCTGGAGAAAGTTCCGTGAGCACTAGAAAAGTATGTGTATCCTGTTGATTTGGGATGTAATGTCCTGTAGATGTCTGTTAAATCTAATTCATTTATCAGATTGTTTAGGTTTTCAATTTCCTTATTGGTCTTCTGTCTGGTTGATCTATCTATAGGAGAGAGTGATGTGTTGAAGTCTCCCACAATTATTGTGGAAACATCAATTGCTTCCTTTAGTTTTGCCAATGTTTCTCTCATGTATTTTGTGGCACCTTGATTGGGTGCATAGACATTTACGATTGTTATTTCTTCTTGCTGAATTGCCCCTTTTATTAGTATGTAGTGGCCTTCTTTGTCTCTCAAAACATCCCTGCATTTGAAGTCTATTTTATCTGAGATTAATATTGCTACACCTGCTTTCTTTTGGCTGTAGCTTGCATGAAATATTTTTTTCCATCCTTTCACTTTCAATTTCTTTGTGTCCCTGTGTCTAAGATGAGTCTCTTGTATGCAACATATTGATGGTTCATTTTTTTTGATCCATTCTGCGAATCTATATCTTTTAATTGGGGAGTTTAATCCATTTACATTCAACGTTAAAACCGTGAAGGCATTTCTTGAATCGGCCATCTTATCCTTTGGATTATGTTTGCCATATTTTTCCCTCTCTCTATTAATATCCTTTATTGTACCCATACCGAATCTCTTTAGTACTGAACCTTTCTCCAAGTCTCTCTGTCCTGTCTTTGTTTCTCTGTCTGTAGGGCTCCCTTTAGTATCTCCAGTAGGGCAGGTCTCTTGTTAGCAAATTCTCTCAGCATTTCTTTGTCTGTGAAAAATTTAAGCTCTCCCTCAAATTTGAAGGAGAGCTTTGCTGGATAAAGTATTCTTGGCTGGAAATTCCTCTCACTCAGAATTTTAAATATATCATGCCACTGCCTTCTCGCCTCCATGGTGGCTGCTGAGTAGTCACTACTTAGTCTTATGCTGTTTCCTTTGTATGTGGTGAATTGCTTTTCTCTTGCTGCTTTCAGAACTTGCTCCTTCTCTTCTATGTTTGACAGTGTGATCAGTATATGTCTCGGAGTGGGTTTTTTTGGATTTATTCTATTTGGAGTTCGCTGAGCATTTATGATTTGTGTATTTATGTTGTTTAGAAGATTTGGGAAGTTTTCCCCAACAATTTCTTTGAATACTCTTCGTAGACCTTTACCCTTTTCTTCCCCTTCTGGGACACCAATGAGTCTTATATTCGGACGTTTCATATTATCTATCATATCCCTGAGGTCCATTTCGAGTTTTTCAATTTTTTTCCCCATTCTTTCTTTTATGTTTTCATTTTCCATTCTGTCATCTTCCAGGTCACTGATTCGTTGTTCAACTTCCTCTAGTCTTGTACTATGAGTGTCCAGAATCTTTTTAATTTGGTCAACAGTTTCTTTAATTTCCATAAGATCATCCATTTTTTTATTTAGTCTTGCAATGTCTTCTTTATGCTCTTCTAGGGTCTTCTTGATTTCCTTCATATCCCGTACTAGGGTCTCATTGTTCATCTTTAGTTCTTTGAGTAGCTGCTCTAGGTGTGTCTCTTCTGGTCTTTTGATTTGGGTGCTTGGGCTTGGGTTATCCATATCGTCTGGTTTTTTCATATGCTTTATAATTTTCTGTTGTTTTTGGCCTCGTGGCATTTGCTGACCTTGATAGGGTTCTTTTAGGGTTTGTAGACCAGTTGAAGTCCTTATCTCTAATTTATCAGATCTACAGCTTTGTGGAGTACACTTTCTCTAACTAACCAGCAGGTGGCGTCCACGAGCCACCTGTTCTCCACAAGCCAGATCTCCCCTGCTTAGCCTTTTTGGTGAGTGGGGGAGTGAGTCTTGTGGGGCCCAATTGGTGTCCCAAGCTTGCGTGTGTAGTTGGTGTTGCCTGCCCTGTATGTGAGGCGTGTTTCTGGGCAGTCGGGGAGGGGGGTGGCCCTAACAATCAAATCTCCCTGATGATCCTAGAGTTTTAAAGCTACTGCAATAGTCTAATCCTTCAGTTCAGTCCTGCCACAGTTTGTCTCTGCCACTGACCCACAAGTCTTTGGTATTGGCGTATGGCTCCTGAGACTTGCAAGTGGGCCCCTCTTCCAGGCTGTGCACCCCGGGTCCTCTGTTGAGGGATGACTGTGCTATGTCGCAGGTGAGTGCCGTCCCCCCAGGGCAGTTCTGGGCTGCTGGGCTGTGTTGGGAGGCTCCCAGTCTGCTCAAATGATGGCTGAATGGGGCTCTGTTAATTCACACTGCTCCCCCTTCCCAGCTCTGGGACATTCAGCTGAGGTTGCAGGGAAGGCTAATGTCCACGCCCAGTTTTGTGGTGTGTGCCTGTTATTTGAAGCACTTCCGTCACACTGGGTTGTCTGGGGCAGCTCTGGGCTATGGGGCTGGCGATGGGCAGGAGTGTTTCCTGTCCACCAGGATGGTGGCTGTGAGCGGACACCCCCCTTTTCTTGGGAAGTTGTGTTGTTTAGTGAATTTTCTCAGCCACTGGATTATTGCCTTTTGTCTCAGAGCTCTCTTAGTTCTGCTCTTGACTTGACGTGCCCAAATTTCAATTCTTTGAAGCTTTCTGTATTGAGCTTCTTAGAGTAATTGTTTTAGAAAAAGCAAAAAGGTTTAAAAAAAAAAAAAAAAAAAAAAAAAAAAAAAAAAAAAAACGGCACTCCTCAGAGATCTAATGGGTTATTGAAATGCTAATAGACAAAGCAACCAGGGCCATTAAGGAAAAGTGCCCAGGGCAGAGAGATCAGCCTTGCTTCGGGATTTGCATATGCGCCTCAAGGCCTGATCTCCGCCCTTCCCCTTTCTGTGTTCACCAGAACTCCAAAAATCCTCTGCTTTTATTTTGGAGTTTTTCGTGTTGTTTTTTTTCTATGCCTGTCTCCTCTCTGCTGGGCTGGCTGCTCTCAGAGTCTCTGGTGTCTGGCCTCAGTCTATCTATGGTTGGAGTTTGAATCAGTAGAATGAGTTTCCGGTAAGAGCAGCCACTGCAATTCTCCCTTCTCCTTCCTGGAGCTGACAGCCCCTCCTCCCCCGGGACTGAGCCTGGCAGGGGGGGCGCGGGTCCCCTGGCCGCAAAAACTTACAGATTTCGCTGATCTCAGCAGTTCCACGTTTTCATGAGTGTTGTATGAAGTATGCCCAAAGACAGATTGTTCTGTGGTGTCCAGTCCACGCAGTTCCTGGCTTTTTACCTACTTTCCTGGAGGAGTAACTAAAACATACAGCTCACCAGTCTGCCATCTTGCCCCGCCTCCAGTTTCTAGCTTTTATATTTAGGTCTTTGATCCATTTTGAGTTGATTTTTGTGTATGGTTTGACGTAGGGTTCCTCTTTCGTCTTTTTCTGCAAATAGAGATCCAGTTTTCCCAGCACCATTTGTTGAAAAGATTCTTCCTTCCCACTTGAGTACTCTTTGCCACCTTGTCAAAAATCAGTTGGCCATAAACGTGTGGGTTGATTTGTGCACTTTTAATTCTATTCCATTGGTCCATATGTCTGTCCTTGTACCAATGCCATGCTGTTTCAAAGACTTGGATTTGTAGTATGTTTTAAGATTGGTAAGTGTGAGTCCCCCATCTTTATTCTTCTTTTTCAAGATAGCTTTAGCTATTCAGGGCCCCTTCCCCTTCCATATAAATTTGGTGATTGGCTTTTCCATTTCTTCAAAGAAGGTTGTTGGAATTTTGACTGGGATTGCATCGAATCTATAAATTTCTTTGGGTAGTATTGACAGATTAATATTTAGTTTTCTAATCCGTGAACACAGACTATTGTTCCATTTTTTTAGGTCTTCTTTGATTTCTTTTAGCAGTGTTTTGTAGTTTTCTGTGTACAAGTTCTTTATGTCCTTGGTTAGATTTATTCCTAGATATTTTGATTTTTTTAGTTGCTACTGTGATAGAATTTTTTTTTCTTGATTTCTTTTTCTGATTGTTCATTGCCACTGAGTTTTGGTGTTGATCTTGTATCCCCACTGCTTTGCTGAATTCATTTATTAGGAGCTTTGTTGTGGATTTTTCAGGATTTTCTTTATATAGGATTATATCATCTACAAACAGGGAAAGTTTTACTTCTTCCTTTTCAAGTTGGATGCCTTTTATTTCATTTTCTGGCCTAATTGCTCTGGCAAGAATTTCCAGTAGTATGTTGAATTTCAGTGGTGACAGTGGGCATCCTTGTCTTGTTCCTGATCTTAGAGGGTAAACTTTCAGTCTTACACCATTAAGGGTTGTTAGCTTTGGGCTTTTCATATATGCCCTTTATCATGCTGAGGAAGTTTCCTTCAATTCCTAGTATTCTGAAAGTTTTTTTCAGGAAAGGGTGCTGTATTTTGTCAAATGCCTTTTCTGCATCTCTTGAGGTGTTTTTTTTTCTTTATTCTGTTAATGTGGTGTATTACATTAATTGTTTTTCTTATGTTGAACTACCCTTGGATAACAGGGATAAATCCCACTTCACCATGCTGTATAATTCTTTTAATATGCTGTTGGATTCAATTTGCTAGTATTTTGTTGAGGATTTTTGCATCTACATTCTGTAATTTTCTTTTCTTTTGGTATCCTTATCCAGCTTTGGTATTAGGGTAATGTTGGCCTCCTAGAATGAATTAGAGAGTCTTCCCTCCACTTCAATTTTTTTGGAAGAGTTTGAGTAGGATTGGTGTTAATTCTTCTTGGAATGTTTGGTAAAATTCTACAATGAGACCGTGTGGTTCTGGGCTTTTCTTTGTTGGGAGGTTTTTGATTACTGATCCAATCAATCTCTTTACTAGTAATTGCTTTGTTGAGATCTACTGTTTCTTCGTGAATCAGTTTTTTAGGTTAGTTTATGTGTTTCTAAGAATTTGTCCATTTTATCTAGATTATCTAATTTATTGGCATACAGTTGTTCACAGTCCTCTTATGGCCCTTTTTATTTCAGCAGGGTCAGTGGTAATGTTATTTGTTTCCTCTTTGTCTTTATTAGTGTGGCTAAAGGTTTTTCAATTTTATTGATCTTTTCGAAGAACCAACTTTTGGTTTTGTTGATTCTCTCTGTTTTTTTTTTTTTGTTTGTTTGTTTGTTTTTTGTTCTCTATTTTCATTTATTCTCCACTCTAATCTTTGTTATTTCCTTCTGTTTGCTTTGGGTTTAGTTTGCTCTTCTTTTTTCTAGTTCTTCCAGTTTTGAGGTTAGGTGTGTGATTTGAAATCTTTCTTCTTTTTAAATATAAGCATTTAGAACTATAAATTTTTCTCTCAGTACTACCTTTGCTGTATCCCATAAGTTTTGTTATGTTGTATTTTCATTTTCTATGACCTCAAGATATTTCCTAATTTTGCTTCTGATATTCTCTAACCCATTGATTGTTTAAGAGTATGTTGTTTAATTTCCACATATTTGTGAATTTTCTCTTTCTTCCTCTGTTATTGATTTCTAGCTTCACTCCATTGTGGTCAGAGAATAAACGTTGTATGATTTCAATATTTTTTAATTTATTGACATGTTTTGTTTCCAAATATATGGTCTATCCTGGAGAACAATGCATGTGTACTTGAAGAATGTGTATTCTGTTTTTGTTGAGTGCAGTGTTCTATATATGTGTTGGGTCTAGTTGGTTTAGTATTTCGTTCAAGTCCTGTATTTCCTTATTAATCTTCTCACTAGATATTCTATCAGTTATTGAGAGTGGTGTGTTAAAGGCTCCTACTATAAATGTAGAAACGTCAATTTCTCCCTTCAAATCTGTGAGTATTTGCTTCATATGTTTTAGGGCTCTGCTGTTAGGTGCATATATATTTATAATTGTTACGTTTTCCTGTTGAATTGTCCCTTTATCAGTATGTAATGACCATCTTTGTCCCTTGTTACTGTTTTGACTTAAAGTCTATTTTGTCTGATATTAGTATGGCCACTCCAGCTTTTTTTGGTTACTACTTACATGGTGTATTTTTTTCCATCCTTTCACTGTCAACCTACTTGTCTTTCACCTTAAGGTGACTCTCTTGCAGACAGTATATAGTTGAATCATGCTTTTTTTTTTTTTTTTTTTTTTAATCATCATTTTATTGAGATATATTCACATACCACGCAGTCATACAAAACAAATTGTACTTTCGATTGTTCACAGTACCATTACATAGTTGTACATTCATCACCTAAATCAATCCCTGACACCTTCATTAGCACACACACAAAAATAACAAGAATAATAATTAGAGTGAAAAAGAGCAATTGAAGTAAAAAAGAACACTAGGTACCTTTGTCTGTTTGTTTGCTTCCCCTACTTTTCTACACATCCATCCATAAACTAGACAAAGTGGAGTTTGGTCCTTATGGCATTCCCAATCCCACTGTCACCCCTCATAAGCTACATTTTTATACAACTGTCTTCGAGATTCATGGGTTCTGGGTTGTAGTTTAATAGTTTCAGTTATCCACCACCAGCTACCCCAATTCTTTAGAACCTAAAAAAGGTTGTCTAAAGTGTGCGTAAGAGTGCCCACCAGAGTGATCTCTCGGCTCGTTTTGGAATCTGTCTGCCACTGAAGCTTATTTCATTTCCTTTCACATCCCCCTTTTGGTCAAGAAGATGTTCTCCATCCCACGATGCTGGGTCTACATTCCTCCCCGGGAGTCATATTCCACGTTGCCAGGGAGATTCACTTCCCTGGGTGTCTGATCCCACGTAGGGGGGAGGGCAGTGATTTCACCTTTCAAGTTGGCTTAGCCAGAGAGAGAGGGCCACATTTGAGCAACAAAGAGGCATTCAGGAGGAGACTCTTAGGCACAAATACAGGGAGGCCTAGCCTCTCCTTTGCAGCAACCGTCTTCCCAAGGGTAAAACTTATGGTAGAGGGCTCAACCCATCAAACCACCAGTCCCCTATGTCTGTGGTCATGTTAGCAACCATGGAGGTGGGGTAGGCGAATACCCCTGCATTCTCCACAGGCTCCTCAAGGGGGCACTACATTTTTTTTTTTTTTCCTTGTTTGTCTTTTTTCTTTTTTTTTTTTTTTTTTAACTTTCCCTTCTTTTTTAAATCAACTGTATGAAAAAAAAAGTTAAAAAGAAAACAAACATACAATAAAAGAACATTTCAAAGAGACCATAACAAGGGAGTAAGAAAAAGACAACTAACCTAAGATAACTGCTTAACTTCCAACATGTTCCTACTTTACCCCAAGAAAGTTACATAATATAGCAACATTTCAGTGAACTTGTTCCTACTACATCCATGAATCATGCTTTTTTATCCATTCTGTCAATCTCTGCCTTTTGATTGGAGAGTTTAATCCATTTACATTTAAAGTCTCCACTGATAACTCAGGTCTTTCTTCTGCCATTTTTGCTTTGTAAGTCTTATACCTTTCTGTCCCTTACTTTCGTTAAAGCCTACTTTTATATTTATTTGCTTTCTTGTGTTGTACCATATTGAGTGCCTTCTCATTTCTATCTGGATATATTTTTCGTCTGTTTTCATTGTGGTTACCATAGGGTTAAAATTTAACATCCTAAATATATAATGATAACCAAATACAAACTTCAATAGGATGTATAGATATTTTTTCTATACCCCTCTGTCCTCTCACTTAGCCCTCACTCCCATCAATGTGAATGCACTGTGCAGGGTTTTCCCTGTCTTACTGAGCCTCTGTCTTGTCCTGGACTTTTGTTTGTTAGTTGTTTTGGAGTTTCCCCATTTACAGGAGTTTGATTGTCTCTGTTTCCAGGGGACAAACCTCCCTCTCCTGATGGGTATTTGAAGCCATCAGGCCTTTGTCCCATATAATTTTTTTACATTCCTTTCATTGTTTCACGCTGCTTTTTCTTGGAGGGCAAATTCTGGTAGGAGGGAAACCCCAGGGAAGACTTTTCCAGTTTGGTCTGTCCCAGTCCAAACACGGCCAGGGACCTGCAAAGGGAGCTCAGACTGGCTCCAAAGTCTTCTGTGGAGGGGGTCAGGAAGGGTGCCCAAAACAACTCCAGTGGCTCCCACAAGCTGAGCTTTCCAGGCCTGCACAGCAAATGCAGCCCTTCTCCCGCTAACTTTCCTCTGCAGCCCTGAGGAAGCCCTGCACCTTTAAATCTCCACCACCTTCACCCCTGTCCAGGGAAGGGTGAAGCAGCGGCTGCCTCTGCCTTTGTCTGTGGCAGGTTGAAATAGCTGCCCCCTAAGCCTTGACCAGAGACCCAGCATTCAGTATTTGCTAGTCAGAAGCCATATCAGTGATTGGCTTTGCATACCCCTGTTCTTGGAGAAGAGGATTTTTAGTCTGTTTCTGTTAGCAGCTACCCATGGTGGGGCCTGCTGTGAGAGTGGGGGATGGGTGCTGGTAGCTGCTGCTGGTGGAGAGAGCAATTTACACTTCTTTACCATAACTTAACAGTCTCTTCCTCCTGCTCTTCCTTGGTTGCTGTACAGTGTTCTTCTGACCTCTGGAGTTTCAAACTAGTTGTTTCAGACAGTTCCTGCCTGTTTAATAGTTGTTCTGGTGGGAAGACTGGGTCCTGGAGCTCCCTTCTCCCCTATCTTCCCTGGAAGTCCTTGTTTCAAGAATGAAGGAGGTATAATGTATTTATTTTGTGTTTGAGTCTACAGTTGAGTCCTATTCTTACTGAATTTTGCATGAAAATCATGTTTGAGAGTTGCTTTGTCAGTTTTTTTAAATAGGCTTTTTTTTTTTTGCTGACATAGAACACTAGTAAAGGGATGTAATTTTTTGCAGGAAGTTTCTCAAAACTATTCTCCATATGCTGATACTTGCAGTGTAGTGCATTTACATAAGTAGAGTTCTTAAATTTATAATTCTGTTGAAGAATATTTATTCAGCATTTAGATAACTGAAATTTCCTATGTAAATTATAATAATGGAAATATTCTAATATACTTGTCCTTTTTATTTGCAAGTATATTATCATTGCATTTGCAAGTGGAGTGTAGGCAGCCCTCCTGCAACCCCCTCATATAACTGATTTGGTAACAGCAGATTTGGGTGATTAACTTTAAAACATTTTGTCCTATGTTGTATTAGTTAGGGTTCTCTAGGGAAACAGAATGAACAAGAGATATCTATAAATGTAAGATCTTATAGAAGTGTCTCATGTAACTGTGGGTCTGCGTGAGTCCAAATTCTGTAGAGCAGGCAGTAACTGGCAACTCCAGTGGAGATGTTCGATGAACTCTTCAGGAAATGAACTGGCAACTTCAATGAATTTGTTCGACGAACTCCTCAGGAACAAACTGGCAACTTCGACAGTCTCCTCAGGAAACGCTTCGTTGGTCAGCCAAAGAAGTGAAGGTCCTCTGTATGTCTCACTTAAAAGTCTTCAATTGACTGGGTTAAATCCAGCTAATTGGAAGACACATCCTTCATTGATGTAATCCGTCACAGCTGCAGCCAATTGACTGATGATTTAATAAACCAGCTTTCAGGTTTATTAACCATCCACAAACGTCCTTGCAGTAACAGCTAGGCCAGTGCTTGCTTGACCAGGCACCTGGGCACCATTACATGGCCAAGTTGACACATGAATCTAACCATCACTTATGGTTCTATCATTTTCCACTCTTTAAGGCATATCAGATTGAGGTCTCCAGTAACAAGATTGATTTAGGAGAGGTGGGCATCAAAATTTTGAGGTTTCTACGTTCCCCTTTCCTTCTTTTCTGCATCTGCACCTAGTACTGCAATTACCCCAGAACTGGCCTTCTTTGTAAATTGTGTGTGCCTAGACATAGTTCAAGGAGTAGTGCTGTATTCTCACAGTTGTTTTTTGGTTTGTGAAGAAAGAAAAATAAGGTAAATCTAGTGTTCATGTATACTATAAGTTGGTGAAATTTTGTCAAATAAAGCTTATCTTGATACTAAGGTTGTCCTTTCAATTTTTTTTTTTTTTTTTTTTTTTTGGTATTAAAATGAGAGTAGATGGTAGTTTTTTTTTTTTTTTTTTTTTAAATGTTCTTATTGGCCAATAAAATTGGCAGCAGTGCTTTTTGTTTCTTTCTTCTTTTCAAGTCTTTGTTAAACAATTTACCAATCTGCTAAATCCAAAGTTAGAACAACCTAAGCTCTTCTATCTCCCGGTTACCTTTTTCTGGCACATACATACACACCAGCCCACCAACCCAGCTCTGAATGAAAAAAGAATGAAGGAGACTTGGACAGTCAACCTTAAATGATCAGGAAATTATTTTATTTTAGGATAAGGAGATTAAGGGCAGAGCTGAATTTAGTATCTGTTCCAGAGTGCACCAACCAAGAGTTCTGCCTCTGTTAATTACAAAGTAGATCCTGTCAAATCAACCTCCCAACAGGTAACTTAAACTCTGAACAAAATACAAGAAAAAAATATCGGAAGAGCAGCCAACAGCTGGCAGAAACTGGGGAATGTTTTGAGGGGCTATTAATTTGCACTTGAAAGAAGAAAACAGCCTTGGGAGTTTGGCATTTTTACCCAGTTGGAGCCATGCTAGGTAACTAAAACTCGGATAGAAAACTGTATGCTGCTTGATGATCCAGAGGGCAGAGTTCATGGTGACCACAACACTGGGAAAGTGAAGAGGAAAAGAGACCTGGAGCAGTCGAGTCCCAAATTCTGCATTAAAACTCAAAAACTGCACAAAGATTTCAACCATTGCATATCTTAGAGGAGAGAGTTTGGAGTTTAAGTCCAGTCAAGTTCACTGTCAATGCTTTTCAGAGGAATATAACTGAATCCAGTGGTTCTGCAAGTTCACATCGTTTACCATGTGCTGGATATAATCCAAAAATTACTAGATTTATGAAGAAATGAGAAAACATGACCCATACTCAAGAGAAAAGGCAGTCAGTAAAGATGATGATATCGTGTTGGATGGGTAGTTGTTTCTTTGTTTGATTAATCCTGAATTTGAAACTTTTTATTGTCAAAGGGAATTTTAAGGTATTGATTCTAGTTTCATTCCTCAGTATTTTTCCTCATGCATCCTCAGCTCTCACCTACACTTAGCAGTTTGCTACTTTCTTGTATTAGTACTACTCACTTTCTCTCTTTTTTGGTGTGCTTGTTCCCCTATAAAAGGCATTGTTTGGTCAGTGAATGAATGAGTCAAGGGCCAGAAAACAAACCACTCTAGATATTTTAAGCAGAAATTAGGTCTCCATGAATTACTCTAGAACATCAGTAACTGATCCACTAGGGTGGATGACACTGGAATTACTGAGTTTAAGAACTTGATTCAGAGGTTTCAAACCAAGGATTTGAAAGCTTCTGCCTTTGTTGTTGCCTTAACTGACCCTTGACACCCACAAAGCTGTGAACTAGGCATTGGAACTTGGAGTCCAACCATTTCATTTGCATCAGTAGCCTCTCAAAACCCAAAAAATTAGAGAGTGGATACTGGAGCACCACTTTGAAAAAATCTCATATCTCTACTTGCTTGCCAGTAGAAAATATCATAATGCAATAGTAAGAAATCTCCACCTCACTTTCATTTTCCATATCCCATTCAAGTGTATTTCATTGGCAGATCCTAAGTTATATCCAGAAGCCTAGCTTTTTAGCTCTTTAGTAGCAGAAAGCGCTCTTGGGAGTGAGGGGTAAGGAGAGTGGACTGAAGACTGAGTGAGCTAGTCTTACAGCATGCAGTAAAGGTATCTGTGCTCCCCTAGCACTTTAAGCACACACCACTTGCTACATTTACTGTGTGGTATTGTTTTTTCCATATAGTTGGAGAGCATTTGGAAGGTAACAGATTGTATTATTATTCAGTTTTTAAAATTCTAGAACCTATACCTGGCATAGACTAACCACTCAATAATTGTTGGTTAAAAATTTCGTTTGGGAGAAACTGCCATATATACTATTAAATGGAATACAAGGTAGTATTTAATAAACATTATAATAGAGGACAAAGTCCCATGGGCATAACAACTTGGGTGGCTTTTTAGGGCTGTGTGAGCTGGGCCTTGAAGGAAGCCTGTGCATTTGTCATGTTGACATGGAGTGCAAATGCATTCTGGCCTGTTCATGATGACTAGAATGTGTAGTGTGTTGTTTGGAATGAGGAATGTAGCTGGAGGTTAGTATGGAAAAATAAATATGAAGTTCTAAATTGCAGTTTATTTCTCTTTGATTTGTTTTCATTGATGAGGTTGAATGATGGCTTGTGTTCTGTCCGGGGAGTGGGTGGTAACTTTTGCTGCTTCTCTGACTCCAATACCTGATTGGTGCTGAAACTGTACAGCTCCTGAACCAGAACAACATGCTTAGCAGAAATAGAGAAAAGAACATCAGTCTTTCTAAACCATCAGATGGCAGACTGACATGATTAAGCCCTGAATCAAAGCAGAGGTAGTATCTTTTGGAAACTAGAAACTTGTTCAAGGTATACAGCAGGTTTTCTGCTTCTGATCAGTATGCTTTTTTGGAAAAATGAACCACCGAAGCCCACATTCTGCCTCAGATTATTTGTGGGGGTTGAGGAAACAAGCCTCCAGTCCCCTCCCTCTTGATCACAAAGTTAGGCTAAACTTCTTAGGCCTGTCCTAATAATAGTACAACAAAGGACTATTCTCATCTCACCTAGGGTAAGGGCTCCCCTTTTCAGAAATGGACTTTGGAGCCCTCCTTTTTATATCCTGATTGTAAACAGCTAGTTTGGGTGTTCCCTTCCAGATCTCATGTTCTTTCAGCCATTCACCGGGCTACAGCTTGAACCTCCTAATCTATTTCTAAGTCTTCACAGTATGCTAATCTTATTTCAAACATTGGCGATGGTTCTTCATTTCCTGTAATTTAAAGTTCAGATTCCTTAGCACTGCATAAAAGGTTCTTTGTGATCTCTTCTCTTCCTACTCTGGTTGCAGTCCTGCCATGCTGAACTTCTTGAAGTGTACTAAAAACAGCATGTAAATTTGTGCCTTTTTGCTTTCCATAATCTCTTTGTTTTACCTGGAAGTCACTTTGTCCTGTCTGTATTCTGCTTAACACAGGCACCTTCTCCTCTCAGAAGTCTTCACTGATTAGCTCTGAGTAGAGTTAAAGATGTGTTTCCCATCTCACTTGTTCCTGCTTTTGTCATTAGCTTTTGAGTATATGTTGGGTATATGTCTCCCTCACTCCTTAAAGGTAAGGGCCGTGTTTTATTCATCTCTGTATCCTCAGTACTTTAATAAGTGACATTTAAGAAGTGGTTTAGTAAGTATTTGATGAATAAATAAGGCAGTGTGGTATGATGTGCTTTGAAGTCACAGAGACCTGGGTTTGAAACCTAGGTCTGCCTCTGTGTAATTTGTTCAAAAGTTACCTAACTTCAATGAGTGTAGTTTTCTCAAATGCAAAATTGGGACAGTAGTGCCAACCCAAAGATTGTGAAGCTTAAATAAGGAATTGTTCATGAGGTATTTAACTTAGCACCTGGATGTGAATGTTGGCATTATTCATCATCATCTCTGCTATCCCGTCTTTCTCTTATATATTCAACACCTCTCTCACCTCCCCCAGACTATCAACATTTAAGCATGTTCATGTTTTCCATCTTGAAAAAAGTTTTCTTTACCATACCCTTTGAGATATAGTACCTTTTCTCTTGACAGTTCAAAACCCAAGTTATTGAATCCACTATCTTATAACATCCCCACAGACACACATATGCTTCAATCCACTGTGATCTGACTTCCATGGAAGTGGCTTTTGCAGAGACCACCAGGAATATCATCCTTGTTGCTTTTATTTGTGGCACGTAACAAACTTGTGATTATGTTTATTTGCTTACTTGTTTAATGCCTTTTCCTTCTATTAGAAGGAAGGCTAATGGAGACAGGGACCCTGTCCATCTTGTGAGTTACTGTATCCCTGGTGTCTCCTGTAGGGCCTGGCATGAGTAGAACCTCAAGCCTTTGTATTGTCAGTGTAGCCCTTTATATACTCTGTGGTCTTCTGCAAATAGGGCAGAGATGTCAATTTTGTTTTTAGACGGTTCTCCATTTCAAAGCAAAATGAATGCTCCCTAGTGTAAATTCTGAATTATGATTTGGTTCAGAATTTTTCAGAAATACTTAATGTGGTCACTAAAAGTAAGCATTGTCTGTATGTACCCTGAAAAAGTCAATATGTGGGGAATACAAAAAAAAAAAAAATGAATAGGCTTAGAACCTGTAATTAGGTTTGGCCAGTGTTTGCATTCTTCTCTACACTCCCACTCTGCCTAGCAATTCTTAGGAGATGGCCAGGCAGGAGCTATTCAGTCAAGAAATAGGAGGGAGAAATGACTTTGGGCATTGACAATTTTTTTCATCTTTGTACTTGTTAGTTTTATTAAAAACCTACACATACCTCTATCAGATGATGTCATGTGATTCCTTAAACTCTGCCTTCAGGATAAAGGCTAGCTTGTTAGTGTGGTATGGAGGCAAGAATGAGCTTGTTTCCTCTGGTCTCTACGCCATTCCTTTCCCTTTCTCGCCTCATAGTCTTTGCTTCAGACATCTTAATTCTTTTAATCTCCCAGCTGTGTGCCTCTGTAGCGGCTAGTTCTTTTGCTTGGAATGTCTTTCTCCCGTTTCTTATACCTGGCTGACTCCTGCTCATTTTCTAGGCTTCAGTTAATTGTCTCTGCCTCATAGAAACCTCCGTGGTCCCAGAAGTCTGGGTTTGATCTTTCCTCGTGCTTGTATGCATCCGCCTATATGACAGTTAACTTCTGTTTGACTTTCCTGATCCACCCTCCCCTCCCTGTCTGTGGATCATGTCGGTGGGCATCTGTGACTGGCTTCAGGTTGAGTTTAGTCAGTGTGGCACACAAGCAGATGGGAAGGAGAGAGGAAGGTAAGTTAGGATTTTTATTGCCTTGGTTGCTTCCCTGTGAGATTACCTTGGGCTGTCCCAAAACAGGTCATGACTCCTCTCAAGGCGGTCTCCTTTCTGTGATTTTCTTTTACAAGTTATGTTAATCTCCCCTACCCCCATCCCTTTAGATTCAGGGGTACTTACTGCTCCTACTGTTACCTTCTTTTGTTGTTACCTTACCCTGTTTAGTTCCTTTGTAGATAAATGCTCCTTTGAATTATCCTAATAGAAATATCAGTTTCTGATTGAAATATCAGTTTTTGATTGGAATATCAGTTTCCGATTGGAAGTCTAGCTAATATATCTTACCATGGATTATTTGTGATACTGCATTTTCTCTCTTCAACAAT
Organism: Choloepus didactylus; assembly: GCF_015220235.1. Classification (NCBI taxonomy): domain Eukaryota; kingdom Metazoa; phylum Chordata; class Mammalia; order Pilosa; family Megalonychidae; genus Choloepus; species Choloepus didactylus. The sequence continues at coordinate 10,233,839 of NC_051311.1, read as the reverse complement.
TGCCTGATTTTCCCTTTGCCACCACTTAGGTAACAGGAGGCTCAGTCAGTGAAGTACTAAGGCTCCTTCTTCCCATTTTATATTATATGTTGAGATTCTATTTAAGAGTTGTTTGTTGAACAACATAAAAGGTTGTTGAAAATCTGTGACTACAAGGAAAAAAATTAAACTCCTTTTCATGGTATTTGAGGCTCTTTTAAAGGTCTGGCACCTGCCTCATCAGCCTCCTCTCTTACTACTAACCCTTCCTGGACTTGTTTACAGGGATAACAAAAGGTGTCTTACACATGAGTGTCCTGGCATGTATTGTTACAGACATGTTTCACCTAGTAATTCCCACTCATCCTTTAGTTTTTGACCTAAATTTTGTTTAAGGGTAGCTTTTCCCTAACTCCCCCTTTCTCTCCTGCCTCCCACCCATGTTTGCATGTACACACATGTTATTAGGGTTCTATGTTATCTGTTTCCATGGTATCCTGTACTTTCCCTTCATAAGCATGTTATTAATACATGCTTCAGAGCATGTGTTAGTCTATTGAAACAGATTATTCAGTATCCGTTTTCCGTGGGGGTCTGTTAATGGCCAATGCTATTCCCACTGCCTAGTATGCATACATCCATTTGTTCAACAGATAAAAGGAAAGGAGCCTAGAGTGGAGGGTCACAGCATCGCTTTGAAGGAGTGTGATGCAGAATTTAGGGCCATTAGAATTCTTTATGGTTTTGAATGGTGCCAACCACTTTTTTTTTTTTTATCTTCATTTTTATTGAGATATATTCACATACCACGCAGTCATACAAAACAAATCGTACATTCGATTGTTCACAGTGCCATTACATAGTTGTACATTCATCACCCAAATCAATCCCTGACACCTTCATTAGCACACACACAAAAATAATAAGAATAATAATTAAAGTGAAAAAGAGCAATTGAAGTAAAAAAGAATACTGGGTACCTTTATCTGTCTGTCTGTTTGTTTCCTTCCCCTATTTTTCTACTCATCCATCCATAAACTAGACAAAGTGCCAACCACTTTTAATTTCAATTGATGAAATATCAGTATATCTTCTTTTTAGAGAAATCTTTTTTGGTTGACTAATTAATGGGACGTTGTTCACTAATGTCTGTGAATCTTACTCTAAAAAGTGTCCTGTATTTGTTTTATGACTAAGTAATAAAGATGACTTTAAAGCATTTTTTTTGGACCAATTTTAAATTTACAGAAAAGTTGCAAGTACAGGACAAAGAACTTTTTGTTTTGCACTATTTGAGAATAACTTGCTGGCATAATGTCCCCTCACCTCTGATTACTTTGGTGTGTATTTTCTAGAAACTCATCAAAATCAGATAATAAACATAGATATATTGCTATCATCTAATCTTCAGATTCCATTCAGGTTTGCCAATTGTTTCAATACCTCTATAGGAAAAGGATCCAATTCAGAAACGTGTTGCATTCATTACCATGTCCCCTTAGCTTTCTTCAATTTTGAACAGTTCCTCCATATTCCCTTGACTTCACCTGACTCTGACACTTTTGAAAATTATAGACCAGTTATTTTGTAGCATGTCTCTCAGTCTGGGTAAGTTTGATGTTTCTTCATGTTTAGATTCAGGTGATACAGTAAAGATAAGTTTTTTTTCTTTTTATTAGGGAAGTGTAAGTTTACAGAAAAATCATGCAGAAAGCACAGAGTTCCCATATATACTCCCTTTTCCCCTATTGTTATTATCATATTATTATATATTATGTGTTGTCGTTATATATTTCTCCATGTAAACCATGGACTATAGTTAATAGTGTATTTATAACAGTATTGTTTCATTGCTTGTAACAAAGGTACCACAGTAATGCAGGATGTATAAAGAGAACTTTTTGAAAGCAATAACTTCCTATTAAAAACAAATCCCATTGTCTTAATTAAGAAAAAGACTGCTATGTGTTTGTTTAAATTTTAAGTCTTTGTCTAAGTTTTTAATTTGGGGGCTTGTAAATCCATTTAAAGATGGAGAAAATCTATTAAGAAATTGGCATGCAAATAGAGGCATAACTTCTCTGAAGATACTTTTTGTAAGAGACTCACAAAGTTTACTGTTATAGGAATTTGTATTTTGGCTCATCAGGAATAATTTATTTTGTTATATTTTGTCTTTGAGGTCATTGTCTATTTGAAAATTTTCTGTCTTCTGAATTACAGTTGGTACTTGAGAACTTCTAAGGCATACATAAATATGTTTAATTATGGCAGAACTTATTTCTAAAATAACCCTCTTGGTAAAAACAAATTGTACACATTTTAGCTCTCGGTTTTAGCTCTGAAATAATTAAAAATCTAAACGAAAGTCAGAATCACTGTTCTAAGTCTATATTTAGATTTTTTTTTCTTTTGGCTGGTTTCCTTTCTAGCCACCTGCAGTTTTGTGTGCAATTGCATGTGTTCATTTTTTATAACCCCCACTTCCGTGCCTTATAAGTAGCTTCTCTAATGCTTTTGGCTTGTTCCTTTTGAAGAGCAATATAATAGTTATCTGAAATTTCTAGCTAGTGCAAATTATAAATCCTTCATTGGGTATATAATTTCATTTGAAAATATTTTTAAAAATACAGCAATATTATGGAATAAAGGACCCTCTGCCTCTAGTAATCCTTTGCTAATTATAGTTTATTTTGTCTCTGTTATTATACTAATATATACAACTTAATATATACAATATATCTTTCTCATTCTTTGCTCTCAACTTATTTTCTGTCTTTTTAGATTTGTCTCTTTTAAGTATATAAACGAATTCTTCACAAAAAGATCTTTTATCTGGGGCATTTCTTGTATTTACATTTAATGTTGTTATTGATATATTTGGATTCAAATAAATCATTATTTTTTCCTTCTGTTCATGTCATCTATTCTGTTTCTTTTCTCTTCTTTCCTGTCTGCTTTTGCATTAATATTCTTTGGAGGCCTTATGCATGTGTGCACATATATGTGCATGCATATGTGTATATGCTGACTCTTGCTTGTGCTGAATTGTTTCCTTATGTGTTTTTATTTTTTTTAATTTTGAAATAAATTCAGAGTTATAGGAACAGTTGCAAAAACAATACTAACCCCATACACAGAATTCCATCATACCCTGACCCGCCTCCCCCGATAGCTCAATCCACCAGCTTTAACCTGCTGTCACATCATTATTTCTTTCCCTCCCTTCCTCCCTCCCTCCCTGCCTATCTATCATCCATCATCTATTGCTGTCTTCTGAACATATGAGAGCTAGCTGCACACATCCTTGAACATACACTATAATTCACGTATACACTTCCCATGAACAAGAACATTCTTTTATGCAATCCCATTAAGCGCAGCTAAGAAGTACAAGAGATTCAGCAATGATACGAAGGTTACATTCTATATTTCCTTTTCCTTATGTCTCAACTGTGTCTCTTTGAGCCACCTGTCCTCTATCCTCCAATCCCATCCAAGTTCATCCTTGGCATTCAATTGTCATCTATTTAGACTTTTTTTTTTTTTTTTTTCCCAATTGTGGAAACATACAGCCTAAATCTTCCCATTCCACCCCCTCCCTAGCCTTCCATTAGTGGGATTAATCACATTTAGAATGTTGTAATGCTCTTTCCCACCATCCATTACTAGACATTTCCCTTCACCTCAAACAGCAGCCCTACATTCGTTTCTTAACTCCCCGTTGCCCCTTCCCCCATTTCTCTTAACCCAAACTCTACTTTTCATCTCTATGGTTATATTCTCTGATAATTTCTTTGTGTTTACTGTGGGGCTTAAAATTAACCTCTTAAATCCATATCAATCTTGTTTTTCTTTGATACCACCTTCACTTCAACAGGACACATAAACTATATTCCTGTACTCCTCCATTCCCCCACCTTTATATAGTTGTCTAAAATTACATATTTTATGTTGAGTTCAAAACCTCTGATTTGTCATTAGAGTTTGTGTATTTTATATCATGTAGGAAGTAAATAGTGGAGTTACAGTTTAAAAATTACTGACTTCTATTTGTATTCCATTGTGGTTGGAGAATATGCTCTGAGTATATTCAATTTTTTTTTTTTAATTTCTTGAGGCTTGTTTTATGTCCCAGCTTATGGTCCCTTCTGGAGAAAGATCCATGATCACTGGAGAAAAATGAGTGTCCTGGTGATTTGGGATGTAAGGTACTATATATGTCAGTTAAAATTCTCTATATCTCTTTCTCCTTTTTTTGTTTTTCTGTTGGTAGGGGTCCCTCCAATCTGAAGTAGGGCAGGTCTTTTATTGGCAAACTCTCTCAGAATTTGTTTGTCTGTGAAAAATTTAAGCTCTCCCTTGAATTTGAAGGAGAGTTTTGCTGGATAAAGTATTCTTGGTTGGAAATTTTTCTCTCTCAGAATTTTAAATATGCCATGCCACTGCCTTCTCACCTCCATGGTGGCTGCTGAGTAGTCACAACTTAGTCTTATGTCGTTTCCTTTGTATGTGGTGAATTGCTTTTCTCTTGCTGCTTTCAGAACTTTCTCCTTCTCTTCAGTATTTGAGAGTCTGATCAGAATATGCCTTGGAGTGGGTTTATTTGGATTTATTCTATTTGGAGTTCACTGGGCATTTATGCTTTGTGTAATTATATTGTGTATAAGGTTGGGGAAGTTTTCCCCAACAATTTCTTTGAATACTCTTTCTAGACCTTTACCCTTCTCTTCCCCTTCTGGGACACCAATGAGTCTTAAGTTTGGACGTTTTATTTTATCTATAGTATCCCTGAGATCCATTTTGATTTTTTTGATTTTTTTCTCCATTCTTTCTTTTGTTCTTTCATTTTCTGTTCTGTGGACTTCTAGGACACTGAGATGTTGTTCAGCTTCCTCTAGTCTTGTATTGTGAATATCCAGAGTCTTTAGTTTGGCCAACAGTTTCTTTTATTTCCAATAGATCTTCTGTTTTTTTTATTTACTCTTGCAATGTCTTCTTTATGCTCTTCTAGGGTCTTCTTTATGTGGCTTATATCCTGGGCCATGGTCTTCTTGATGTCCTTTAAATCCTTTGCCATGTTTTCGTTCGTCAGTTGTAGTTCTTTGATTAATTGTGCGAGGTACAGTGTTTCTTCTGATACCTTGATTTGTGTGTTTGGAGTTGGATTCTCCATATCATCTGGTTTTATCATATACATTAAGGTTTTCTGTTGTTTTTGGTCTCTTGGCATTTGCTTTGCTTGATAGGGTTCTTTCAAGGTGAAAAAAAAAATAACCTATCTGATTTTTCAGAAACAGAGTTTGGTGGTGTACACTTTCTCTAACTAACCAGCAGATGGCATCTGTGAGTCACTTATACCCCTCAAGTCAGTTCTCCACCTTGTCCCCACAGTGTGTGGGGAAATGATTCTTGTGGGGTTCAGTTGGAGAACTCAGCTTGGGTGTGTTGCTGGAGCCATCCGCCCTGAATGTGGGTCATGTGTACGGGTGGCCAGGGAGGAAGGACAGTTTTAATATTCAAATCTTCCAGGTTCCCGGAGATTCAAGGCTGCCACAAGAGTCCAAGCCTTCATTTCATTTCAGCCCCAGACCCTCTCTCTCGCTGTCCCACAAACCACCAGACTTGGTGTAGTGTCCCTGGGTTCTCCGAGCGGGTCCCCCCGCCCAGCCGCAATCCTCCAGGACCTCTGCTGAGGGAATGCCGTGCTATGTCACCAGTGCGTGCTGTCCTTCAAGGGAAGCCCTGGGCCGCCGGGCTGTGCCGGCTCGCTTTCAGCCTGATGCAAAGATGGCCGAACGGGGCGTCTCCACACCCCCGTCCTCGTACAGTTCTTCCTCCCCAGCTCCGGGACAACTGGCGGAGCTCTGGGCTGTGGGCACAGCCCCGGGCAGGAGTTTATCCAGCCCTTCTGGGAGCCAGCTGCTAGCCGTGGGGTTTCTTTCGGCTTCCGGCTCTCCCCTCCGTTCCCCCAACCCCAGGGGTATCTGCAGCGGACTATCTTCCAGGCCAGACACCGAGAGGCCAGCCCAGCCCCCTCTTGCTGTGTTTTACTGCGTGGTTCCCACTATCGCTGCTGCAGCTGCTTCGGGGTCCCCCCCCCTTTTTTTAAAAGAGCCCGTCGGTCTCCAATTGCCAAACCCCGGCTTCCCCAGACCGCTGCGCGGCTGCGGGTCTTCCAGCCAGCTCACTCACTCGTTTCAGAATGCAGACTCCTGGTTTCACCAAGTATATGGCCCCTTTGGAACTAGAAGATCTCATCCAGCTGGTGCATAGCTGTAACTGGTATTCTGGATCACCCTCTGGTTTTTATCTAGTGTTTTTCACGGAGGTGTTTTTTCTCCCTGTCTCACTTAGCCGCCATCTTAGTTCTCAACCCCTTATGTGTTTTATAAATTTTGGTTGAGAGCTCATCTTAAGATCTTATAATCTCATCTTTGAGATCTCTGTGCAACTTGAGGGATATACCATTGAAAAGTTAAGCTGAAGGTATATTACTGGACAGTTTTGTTTTGTTAAGTGCTCTAGGGATACCATCAATCCAGGACTATTTATAGTATTTGAACTTGAACACTTAATGAGAGTGTTTTAGACTTCCTAGGACAATTTCCGCACTCCCAACCCTATGTGTGTGTTGTGTATTCTTTTTCTGTTGTTGCTATAACAAATCACCACAAGTATAGTGGCTTAAAATATCACAGATATTTATATTATAGTTCTGGAGGTCAGAAGTCCAAAATAGGTTTCTCTGGAGGTTGAGGTTCTAGGGGAGCGTCCATCCCCTGCCTTTCTTCAGTTTCTAGAGGCCATTTCCTTGACTCATGGCCCTTCCTTCTTCATCTTCAAGCCATCAAAGGCCAGTTGAATCTATCTCATATGGCCTCACTCTGGCACTGACTCTCCAGCCTCCCTCTTTTTCTTGTAA